>NC_029791.2:120641823-120658246 GCF_000816755.2 Arachis ipaensis | reverse complement strand
TGCATTATCATAAAAAGAGAAGATGAAAAGAATCAACAATTACCTGAATTGTAATTAGCAGGGAATATGTGGCATTGTGGCTTAGTCAGCTTTGCATGGAGATGGACCCACTTTGCACAAATAATAACAAGTGATGGGAATATAGTGCAAATTGATTTAATTTTTCTGGTAAATTCAATACATTAAATATAGTGTAGATTCTGATTTATCCCTTGGATTTGACTCACATACACTTTTCACTAAATTAACTCCCAGACATGATCGAATAGTACAAAAAATACTTTATACAACTTTTTTAAAAATTATTTTTAGAAATAATTACCTATCTTTCTTAATTAATATTCATACTAGACCAAGTAATTTTTTAAAATAGGTAACACTCCAACAAATAGTTACCCTTTATTTTTAAGGCAAATTCTACTGGGTAGATGAAGAATTCTATCTACATGTATAGATGATATGTGTATATTTATAATGAATATAACGTGTTTTGCATCATAATAAAAGGAGACAAATTTTTGTAGTAATGGACTCCACCGAAAGGTAGATTTACCGGGATTTTTATTTTAAAAAAATAATTTAATTATTTAATTATCGAAATATATAATTTATAGCGTATTTATCAATTTACATCGCATTGATTTATTTCGTTATATTGTAAATGAGATATGTGTATTTGTAAATATAAAAATATAATATTTTAAAAATAATAAAAAATATTAATAATTTAATTGGACTAAACTCTTAAAAATTAAACGTTTTAAATAATGTAGAAGATGAATTGTTTCAAATAATAAAAAAAATGGAGTTTCAAATAATAAGAAAGATGGACAGAGAGAAGAAGATGGGTGATTTCAAAATAATAGAAGAAGAGAGGTGATTTTAACTAATCAATTAATGGACGACTGGATATATCACATAATTTAAAACTACCCATTTAAAATCAATACATTATTTTCTTAGAAACCAACCCATTTAAACTAATAATAAAAAATTTTAGTGTTAATTTACTTCCTTTTTAAGTATATTTTATTAAAAAAAATATACGTTAAAATTTAACCTTAACGTAATTAATTTAGGAGTTAAATTTTAACGTATATTTTTTTAATAAAACATACTTAAAAAGGAAATAAATTAACACTAAAATTTTTTATTATTAGTGTAAATGGGTTGGTTCTAAGAAAATAATGTATTGATTTTAAATGGACAATTTTAAATTACGTGATACGTCTAGTCGCCCATTAATTAGTTAGTTAAAATTGCCTCTCTCCTCCTATTATTTTGAAAGGAAAAGTATAGGGAACCAAGTGTGTAATCAGCCAAGAATTGAATTTTATGCGGGTTTTTTGTTAGGCGGGGCGGGGTCGGATAGAGCAAAAACCCGCCCCTACCCGCCCCATTGCCACCCTTAGTCCTCTCCACCCTTGCCCTCATGCAAGACGACCTCAAGAAGTTCGACGTCGATAAAATCGTCGAATACGTCAAGTCCGGCATGGTCTTCGGCAACGAGTTATGAGCACGGTAATAGGTTGATTTTTCAAGGGAATACCATGGAAATGATGCTTGTCCATCTCCTTGGATTTTGCTGTATTTGTGTTACTTCCTCTTTGACGTCGGAACTTTTTGTGATGTAACAACTGTTGATGTTGTTGTTTTGAGTTTTTAATGAAAATAGTCTCTTGTGCCACAGGTATATCGGGGTCTTGATATTGGATATGTAAAGCCTTCCCAAAATGATAGAAAGGTGCATACCTGTGACATCATCTGCTACTCTGCATTAGTTTATCAAATAGAAAAAAGAAAAAAAAAGGCGCAAAAAATGCTGGTTTGGTTGTCTAAATCTGGATAAAATCGGCATTGACGATTTTTCTGTTGAGGCGCTTGGCGAGCTCAAGAGCGAGGCGGCTCTTGCCGGTCTTTCAAGGAAGAAGGAGTGATGGAGCACGGGCTGTTTTTGAACAATTGAAAAAATATATAAAAAAACATCTATTTAATATAAAAAAATGAAAAAATATATAAAAAAATATTTATTTAATATTAAAAAAACATCCTAATGTTTAAGAAAAGAAATGTCCAGCTATAGGATTTAAAAAAACCATATAATTCTTAAAAAAATAGAAATATCCACATCTATAATATTAAAAATTCGAAAAATACATTTAAAAATATCTATTTAGTATGAAAAAGAAACATCATAATGCTTAGTAGAAGAAACATTCATATATATTAACTTACCTTTATTAAGACGGATTTTGAGATTCAATCCATTAGAAAGTTGCCAGAAGTTGGCTGGACTCTAGTTGGTTTTCTAGTGGTACTCAATTTGAAATTACCCATCTTCTTTCCTCCCATCTTTCCTATCATTTGAAACTGTCTATCTTTTCTATTATTTAAAATCATCTATTTTTTTAGCCTTCCCTTGTATAGTTGCTACTTGTATTCATCATTAGTTGGTATCCTCGTGTCGAGTGGTTTTTGGACGTATGGAAATATAAAAGATATTTGACCAATAAAGCGAAAGAGAGAGAGAGAGAAAGTGTTGGGGGCGGGTATTATTATTATTTATTAGTCACTCCCACAAACCTCCATCATCCCTAGGCGTTGGCTTAAATGCAAAAATTAAAAGGTTGTTAGGGATAAACCAATCAACAAAGTACGCATAAGCTAGTTTAATTGTTCTAGTATGGAAGCATACGCTTGCTATTTACTCTTGGGTTTTGTTAACGGGTATATTAATTACACTTAACTACACTTATTTTCTCTATTTTGTGCTATTTATTTATTGTCTATCCCTTTATGTCCTGCTATTTATTGTCTACGCTTATTATGTTTAATTAGGTAATATGTATCATATTAATATTTTTTTAAATTGATTCTCTACGTTGTGATAAAAATAGATGACTATGTATGTCTTGAATGATTATCTTTTTCAATACTAAAAGAATTATCTTATAAGACAAAATTTAATAAATAAATGTTAAAAATAAAGACACTTTACATGTATAAATAGAAGGTATTGTCAGATATAATTCATACACAACAAAAATAAAAAAGCAATTCTCTCTTTCTTTATATTAAATTTTTCTTATCCCTATTTCATACGTTACTAATATATAATAGTAGTAAATATATAAGTTTCTTCTATTTTTATAATGAGATAATTATATTGGTGAATATCAAAATTAGAGTCTTCTATTTATACTTATTTACTTTATATTTATTATATCTTCATTAGTTATTTATTTTACAACACGTTATCAGCACGAGACTCTGATCAAATTTTTAGGAAAACTCAGGTAATAAATTTTCATTATGTCGAAACTCTCTCATATTAAATTTAATACTCTTGATATATCTGGAAACAAATATTTATCATGGATATCAGATGCTAAAATTCATCTTCATTCAATTGATCTTGGAGATACCATTAAGGTTGAAAATAATGCATCCCAAAAGGATAAAGCCAAAGCCATGATTTTTCTCCGTCGTCATCTTGACGAAGGATTGAAAAATGAATATCTCACATTAAAAGATCCTGCAGATCTTTGGAAAGACCTTGAAAAAAGGTATAATCATCAAAAGACGGTGATACTTCCTCAAGCCCGATATGAATGGACGCACTTGCGTCTACAGGATTTTAAATCCATAAATGAATATAATTCGGCAATGTTTCGAATCACCTCACGAATGAAATTATGTGGGAAAAAGATATCTGATAATGATATGTTAGAGAAAACTTTCTCGACCTTCCATGCCTCGAATGTGCTCCTGCAGCAGCAGTATTGAGAAAAAAGGATTTAAAAAGTATTTTGAGTTAATTTCTTGTCTTCTTGTTGCTGAACGCAACAATGAGTTGCTCTTAAAGAATCACAAAGCGTGCCCAGCTGGTGCCGCCCCATTTCCTGAAGTAAATGCGGCAAATCATTACCCCAAAAGAGGTAAATGGCAAGGTTTTGGTAACAAGAAAAATTATGGAAGGAAAATGAATTATGTTCAAAAGAGAGGATCTCACTAGAAGTGGGATAAAGAAAGAAATATTGGGCAAAATAAATCAACAAAGGATAAGTATTTCTGTTGTGGTGGAAAGGGCCATTGGTCGCGTACCTGTCGTACACCAAGGCACCTAGTCGATCTTTATCAAGCATCTTTGAAAAAGGACGACAAAGGAAAGGAAACAAATTTCGTTTCAAATGATGCTATTGAGAATTACACCACTCATTATGATGTATCTGATTTCTTTGAGGATCCTAAAGGAAATATTAGTCATTTGATCAATGATGGAATAGTTTAATATGTGGGATTGTTAAGTATCCATGTAAATAAATAATGTAAAGAACTTATTGTTAAGTTTTATTTTCTATGTATTTAAGTATAAATAATGAAATATTAATGTTTATGAATTTTGAAATCATTAAATGTACAAGTTTTAAAATAAAATTTTAGTATATGACATTATTTTTATGTACAGTGTTTCTTAGAAAAATAATTACAATTAAATATTCAATTTAAATGTGCATACTACTCATTTTATTATTATTATTTGTCTTTGAAGAAAATGGTAAGGATATATAAATATATAATGAAGATGTATGCCTTGCGGATAGTGCAAGTTTGCACACCATTCTCAAAAGTGATATATATTTTACCCATCTTATGCCAAAAGAAGAATATGTTAATACTATTATTGGCTCAGGCAATGTGATTGAAAGCTCCGGAAGAGCTATAATTTGTTTCCCGGAGGAACAAAATTCATAATAAATAATGCACTATTGTCTGCCAAGTCTCTAAGAAATTTATTGAGCTTTAAAGATATTCGCCGAAATGGACATCATATTGAGACTATGAATGAGGGAAGTCATGAGTACTTATGTATCACAACTCCTGATTCAAATAAAAAGGTTATATTAGAAAAGTTGCCCTCACTTTCATCTGGGTTATATTATACCAAGATTAGTGCAATTGAATCGGATGCCACTATAAACCAGAAGTTTATTAACCCAAATAAATTCATAACTTGGTACGACCGATTGGGTCATTTGAGAACAACCATGATGCGGAGAATTATTGAAAACTCCCATGAACATTCACTAAAGAACCAGAAGATTCTTAAATTTAGTGAATTTTGTTATGCTGCATGTTCTCAAGGGAAGTTAATTTTAAGGCCATCATCAGTAAAGATTGGATTTGAGTCCCTTAAATTCCTAGAAAGGATTCAAGGTGATATATGTAGACCTATTCATCCACCATGTGGATTTTTTTAGATATTTTATGGTCCTGGTAGACACATCTTCGAGATGGTCACATGTGTGCTTATTGTCTTCTCGCAACCTAGCATTTGCGAGATTACTGGCTCAAATTATTCGATTAAAAGATTGGATTTGAGTCTCCTGAATTCCTAGAAAAGATTCAAGGTGATATATGTGGACCTATTCATCCACCATGTGGATCTTTTAGATATTTTATGGTCCTGATAGACGCATCTTTGATATGGCCACATGTGTGCTTATTGTCTTCTTGTAACCTAGCGTTTGTGAGATTACTGGCTCAAATTATTCAATTAAAAGCACAATTTCCAGAAAATCCAATCAAAGTAATTTGTCTTGATAATGCTGGTGAATTTACTTCCTAAGCTTTTGATGCTTATTGTATGGCTAATGGAATAAGTGTTGAACATCCAGTAGCTCATGTTTACACACAAAATGGGTTAGCAGAATCACTTATTAAACGCCTCCAATTAATTGCTAGACCCTTACTTATGAGAACAAATCTCCCAACCTCGGTTTGGGGCATGCTATTTTACATGCCGCAACACTTATTCGTTTGAGGCCAACGAGTTACCATCAGTTCTCTCCTATGCAATTAGCTTTTGGCCAGCAGCCAAATGTTTCCCATTTAAGAATATTCAGATGTGCGATATATGTTCCCATTGCACCACCTAATCGCACCAAAATGGGACCCCAAAGAAATTTGGGGATATATGTTGGATATGATTCTCCATCTATAGTGAGGTATCTTGATATACAAACTGGAGATGTATTTAAAGCCCGGTTTGCGAATTGTCATTTTAATGAATCAAAATTTCCAACATTAGGGAGAGAGAATAAGCTTTCTGAAAAGAAACATAATTAGAATGCATTATCGTTGATGCATTTAGATCCTCGATTAGGACAATGTGAACTAGAAGTTCAAAAGATTATACATTTGCAAAGAATAGCAAATGAATTGCCTGATGCATTTTTCGATACAAAGAGGATAACCAAATCTCATATACAAGCGAAAAATGCCCCAATTCGAATTGATATGTCCCAGTTGAACAAATTGCCACCGAAGCAAATACACGCTAGAAGCGTAGCAGGCCTATCGGTTCCAAAGACAAAAATCCTCGAAAGAGAAAAGAGGTAAATACTATTCCTGTTGAAAAAGATATAGTAAAGACACATGCAGTTGTCCAAAATTCTAATATAATTTTAACGATAGAAGACGTTCAGGTACCTGAAAATTGTGAAAATGACGAGATCTCGATAAATTATATCTTTACAGGAGAGAAATGTGACCGAAATAAGACAATTGTCAATGAAATATTTGCATATAATGTGACATTAAATATCATGCATGAAAGTAAGGATCTTGAGCCAAGATCAGTCGAAGAATGTCAACAAAGAAATGATTGGCCAAAATGGGAAGAAGCCATGAAGGTTGAATTAGACTTACTTGCAAAACGTGAAGTCTTTGGACCTGTAGTTCGTACACCTGAAGATGTAAAACCTGTTGGATACCGATGGGTATTTGTGAGAAAACGAAATGAGAAAAATAAAGTTGTGCACTACAAAGCCCGACTTGTGGCACAAGGTTTTTCACAGAGACCTGATATAGATTATGAGAAAACATATTCCTCTGTAATGGATGCAATAACATTGAGTTATTTGGTCAGTTTATCCGCATGTCATAAACTGCATATGTATTTAATGGATGTGGTAACAACCTATTTATATGGCTCATCAGATCAGGATATCTATATGAAAGTCCCTGAAGGACTAAAGATATCTAAACTATCCAATGAATATTTGCAAGGACTAAAGATATCTAAAGTAATTTGGACGAATGTGGTATAATCGTCTTACTGAGTATTTGGCCCAAAATGGATTCAAGAATGATGATATTTGTCCATGTGTTTTCATAAAGATATCTGCATCTGGATTCATTATAATTGATGTGTACGTTGATGATTTAAATATCATTGGGACTCCTGAAGAGATTCCAACAATTATAAAAACTCTAAAAGAAGAGTTTGAGATGAAAGATCTTGGAAAGACTAAATTTTGTCTCTGCCTGCAGATCGAACATTGAAGGTTGTAGAAGGCTTAGAGAATGGGGGGATTGAATCTATGACCTTCTTTTACTTTAATTAAATAACCCTTTAAAACAAACTTTCAATCTGAATCTGTTTGAACTCAACAGCGAAAAATTTATGAGATAATTTTATTTTGTCTCATGAATATCAGAAAACAGAACAGAGCAGGGAAGAGAGAAGTTGACACCATCATGTATCCTGGTTCGGTTGCCTTGTGCAATGCAACCTACATCCGGTCTCCACCACAATAGTGGTGGAATTTCCACTATAGTTAAAGTATTACATACACCAATTCCACAGGATTGACACAATCCTTTCACACTCAAGTTCTAACATAACTTGACTTGGTTATGCTAATACCTAACTCTTCACTCTTAGTGCTAACCCAACTAAGAAAGGGATACCTCATTGGTACAAGATACAAGACACATAATCAACTTAAAGAAATATGAAATCACTCTAGGCTTTTCACTCAAGTGTATCACTCTGCCTCTTTTCACTCTTAGGCTTTTACTTGAGCTTTCTCATTCTGCCTTTTACCTCAAGAAATTACAGAAAGATAAATATTAAAAAAAAATTACAATCTGTAAAATATGAAGGAGATTGATGCTTCAACAGCCTCTATGCTATGTGATGAACCAGATTTGCTTGCATCTGATTTAGTTTCTCATTCTGGCAGAATGCTCATTTGACTAGGAAGCACTGTCCAAGTTGATGAACCTCTTCAGAGAACTCTTCTCAGAACACAAAACCTCAAAACACTGGTTATCTCTCTTTAGCTTCTGAATGATGAACCAACTTCTTTTGTATCTCCTTGCATGTTGTTGAGTTGCTCTCTCCTAGGTCAACCCTCAAGCTGTGTGCTTCATGAACTCACCATATCACCTTTTCTAGTTAATCCTCAAATTGGAAGTTTTAATCTGACTTTCTCTTGCTTGACCAAAAGCCTCAGGGAAGCAAAGAGAAACAGTCTTCCAATGGTAAACCAGATCTGAACCATTGAAATACTACTTGGTCCCCAAGACACACATTTAACCATAGATTCACAGCAGTGTTGATCAAAGGTCATCTTTCCCATGTATCCCAATTTGGACTGGCAGAGAGTTGAAGAAGAGGAGAAGAAAGCACGATGCATGCAAGAGGAAATAAGTTACCTTTGACCTCTGCCTTAGCTTGATGTGGTTTGAAATGGGTGATTAGACTTATGCCTTTCTTGCTTAATCCTTCTCTTTCTTTCTTTTTTGGTGAACAGCTTAGGGACTAAGCTTTCTCTCTCTTTCTCTGAGTTCTGACCGAATAGGAAAAAGGTGAACGTTGCTTTTGGTGAAAGCAATTTGGAGGGATTTGCTTGAGAGAGGAAATCGGGCTTGGGTTGATTATGATTCATGCAGCCTGTTTGATTTCTTTGGCCCATCTGATTTCATTGCTTTGATTCCTTTGGGCTGTTATTGTTTTGTAGCCCACCAACCTTATTTTTATTTTCCATTCAATTGGATTGCTGCTTTGTTTTTCTTTGGCCTGCCACACTTAATCAAATTCAATTAAAAGCTAATTGGTTAATTTGCCCAATAATTTTTGTCATCATCAAATTAATTTAGTTAATTTCTTAACTCAACAATCTCCCCCTTGATGACAAACATAATTAAAACATTAATCAAAGGAATTGAATTTTGAATAAAGTTAAGAAACTTTCCTTTGAATGATGTCACTTACTTTTGTGTTGCTCCCCCTTTTCTTTTCAAGAGTAGCTTCCCCTAAATTTATACTCTTCTTTTCGTTCCTATTTACATTATTCTTATAGAGAGCATAATAAAGAGCTACACACAATTCAACTTGACTAAGGGATATTACATAACCAGCAATACATATCCAGCCCAATACTGAACATATCATGTCAGCAACAAAATAGAGCATCAAGTTTAACCAAGGCATGTTAAAACAACAAAACTTGTAAGGTAAGATTAAATTAGTCTGATCACAGCCTTACCAAGCTTTCACAGCAGCAAGTATCAGATTTATTTCACAAAAATGACCACAACAGCAGTAATCAAAATGCACAATAAAATTCAGCAGTAGTCAGAATTCACAAAAAAAATCAGTAGCAGCAATCAAATTTACCCTAAAAATTTACATATTCATGCTACTCATGCTATTACTCCCCCTTTTGTCATCAATAGTGGAAAATAGTCAAGATCAAGCAAAAATTGCACCTTAAAACATGCAGGAAAGTGTTAATGCACAGTCTGAACACCAAATTAATTGAAAGTAAGTGCAGCAGTAGTTAAAGTATTACAGTCATCCGGAATAACAGAAAGTAGTTCAAAAATAACAAGAGAAACAGTATTCATGAGACAAAAGTGAGCAGACAGCAGCAGCAACATGAGACAAATCTAGGCATCTGAACTATTTTTCTCAGAATCAGCTTCCTCTTCAGCATCAGTGGCATGATCTTCATCTTGTTGAAGATTATCAATGAACTTCATGAAGACAGCCACTCTGTCTCTTGACTTTCGGAGGAAGTTCTCATGCTTGCTTGCCAGCTTCCTTTGTTCCTTACTCATGGTAATCATATGATTGGATTGGGAGACAAATTCTTGGACCACGTCTCTAACAACATTGAACAGAGCAGATTTTTGTCCAGTGGAGATGGAAGTGCCCTCAGTGGAAGGAGGAGGAGAATCCTCAGGAATGAACTCATCATCTTCATCATCTAGAACCACCCTTTCAGAGCGAGTAGGTCCTTTTTGCTGTTTCACTGAACCACCTCCCTTTAGATATGAATGTCTAATTTCATAATCCTCATTGGACAAGTTAACACTAAAATGCTCAAAAATACAAGTTAAAAATATGTCATAAGGAAGGGCTTTGTCTTTCTCACTTCTAACAGAGTCAAACATGTATCTTACCATCAAATAAGCAAAAGAAATTTCTATTTTAGTGAGCAGGGTATACAAAATAAGAGTGTCAGTATAAGATACCCTTTGATATGAACCACTCTGAGTAAGTATGATGTGATTTACAATACGGTGCAACTGAGCACGTTCATAACCCAGGGCTTTATGAGTAGGCCAGGGGTGATGCCATCAATCAAAGAAATATGTTCACAAATATGAGCCAAAACATCATTAAAAGAGATACCAACTCCTTCATCCCACTTAATAGAGGTATATGCACAAGCTCCAACATCATTGTATTTCAATGAATCACTGATTGTTTCATTGTTTAGCATAATGTCTCGGTTCTCGACATAAGAATGAACACTGCTCTCATGATAAGTCATGTTAGCATAAAACTCTTTGACCAAAAGAGGGTACACTGGTTTTTTTTATGTTAAAAAGGTGATTCCAGTCTAGAAATTCTAAATTTTCAACAAAAGAAAAACCTTTCTTTTTTAGATTTGGTAAGTCAGCAAGAAAAGAGGGACACAAGGTACGGTACTTAATAACTCCTTCATAAAAATCATTATTCATGGTAGACTTAAATCTGTAAGGGTTATAGTTGGAGTGAGATGTCATGAAGTGGGATTTGTGTGCAAAGGGATCAATGTCTGGTTCTCTAACAGATTTAAGAGGGAGTCGAGGTTTACCTCTATAAGAACGTAAGGGAACAGACCTTGTCTTAAGTTGAGTGGGCTCAGAGGTAGGTTCGGTAGCAGCTGGGCATTTCCCTTTCGAAGAGCTTGGCTTCGACAAACCAGGGTTAGAAGGAGGTTCCTTTGGTGGTGGCGTCAGCTTGGCTGAAGGTGGAAACCTCGAGGGGTTCTTAGTGCGAGTCATAGGATCCAAGCGAGGAGGAGAGGTAGGAGGAGAAGGAGAGGGAGTGAAGGTTCGGTCTTGAGAGCGAGTGGAAGGTTTCTGTTTTGCAAGAAGCTTGAAGATCTTTTCACGAGGAGGCTTTTTGAGAGATGGTTTTCTTCCTCATTTGGTTGGTTTCTGGTTTTGAACAAAGAGAAGTAATAAAGGTAGTAGAGGAAACCGAAGAGTTTGAGGAGGAGTTATGAAGGGAGAAGAAGAAGTGTTGGTAACCGCACCAAAAAAAATTTTCTTAAAACATGAAACTGCATCACCTCTGATTTGACTTTGAAAGGACTTGACATCACAAAAAGAAAGATTTGATTTTATTAAAAAATAAAATGGAAAGTAATTTTAAATTTGAAGCCTTTTGACTGAAAGACAAAAAGAATTCAATAAAACCAAAAAATTAATATAAAACAAATAAATGGATCATGTAACACTCATATTGGGCCCAGAGGTGGTTTGGTTTAAGAAAACATATTGGACCACCCAGGTTCTGATTTTTTAGGTTGGCCCAGATAATTCTGCACATGCAACAAGGCCAGAGAACGCTGTTTAGAGAGAAGGTTCTTCATTTGCCCAGAATTGTCTCATACCTGTTTATGAGACAAAAACTCCAACAAACATATCAGCAACTTTCAAACAATGAATCATAGCTTAAAATCTCTAGACTAGTCCTAAGCATGCAAAATCTGTCCTCAGCTAGTGGTTTAGTGAAAATATCAGCTAATTGCTCCTCTAATTTAACAAATTGAATGCTAATATCCCCCTTTTGAACATATTCTCTTATTGAGTGAAATCTCACTTCAATATGTTTAGTCCTAGAATGCAAAACTGGATTTTTAGAAATATTAATGGCACTCATATTATCACACAACAAGGAAATATTTTCAGTAATTAATTTATAATCAGCAAGCTGTGTTTTTAACCACATGAGCTGAGAACAACAAGAGGAAGCAGCTATATACTCAGCATCTGCAGTGGATAAAGCCACTGTTGATTGCTTCTTACTTGACCAAATGTTTAAGGACTTTCCAAGGAAGCAACATAAGCTTGATGTGCTCCTTCTATCAACTCTATCACTAGCAAAATCTGCATCACAATAACTAACTGCAGAAAAATCATCAATTTTAGGATACCATAGACCAAAATTGGATGTGCCATGAACATATCTAATGATTCTCTTAACTGCAGAAAGATGAGACTCTTTTGGTTTTGATTGGAATCTTGAACAGATTCCAACACTTTGCACAATATCAGGTCTAGAGGAAGTTAAGTACATAAGAGAGCCAATCATTCCTCTATACCTAGTCTCATCTACATCTTTCTCAGTTTCTCCCTTATCTAATTTTGAATTAGGGTGCATGGGAGTTCCCATGGGTTTGGCATTTTCCATACCAAATTTCTTAACTAGTTCTTTGGCATACTTCTCTTGATGAATAAAAATACCATTTTCAGTTTACTTAATTTGAAGCCTAAGGAAAAAATTAAGTTCACCCATCATACTCATGTCAAATTCACTTGTCACGAGTTTTTCGAATTCAGAACAAAGAGATTCATTGGCTGATATCCAAAAATAATGTCATCAACATATATTTGGACTAGAATGAAAGAGTCATTAGAATTCTTGATAAATAGAGTAGTGTCTGTGCTGCCTCTTTGAAAACCATTTTTCAAAAGAAAAGAGCTAACTCTCTCATACCAAGTCTAGGAGCTTGTCTTAAACCATAGAGAGCTTTTGATAATTTGAAAACATGGTTAGGGAATTCTTTATTTTCAAAACCAGGTGGCTGCTTCACATACACTTCTCTATCTATCACACCATTTAAGAATGCACATTTCACATCCATTTGATATAATTTAAAACCACAAAAGCAGCATAAGCTAAAAGAAGTCTTATGGCTTCTATTCGGGCAACAGGGGCAAAGGATTCATCAAAGTCTATTCTTTCTTCTTGGTCATATCCTTGTGCCACTAGCCTTGCTTTGTTTCTTGCAATGCTACCATCTTCTCCTAACTTGTTTCGAAATATTCACTTGGTGCTGGTCACTTTCCTTCCATTCGGCCTTGGAACCAATATCCAAACTTGGTTCTTCTCAAACTCATGAAGCTCATCCTCCATTGCCTTTACCCAAGAAGGATCATCAAGGGCTTCCTTGACATTCTAAAGCTCCATTTGAGAGAGAAGAGCAATGTTTGACTCTTCACTTGCTTTTCTAGTTGAAGACCAAGTTTTAACACCATGAGAGATATTTCCAAAGACAAATTCTTCAGGATAATTCTTCAAGAATCTCTATTCACGAGCTCTGGTAGACTTGGATGCAGATTCAGTCACCAAGGGATTCAGGGAGTTGTTGGTTTCAGGATTTCCTTCAGATTCATGAGACAAAATAAAATTGTCTCTTGTTGGATTTTCAGCAGCTGCATTTTCTGGTTCAGTTTGTCCAAAATGTTCATTTTCATGATTTTGTGCTGTTTCATCTTCCTTTTGAACCTGATTTCCTGCATCACATTCTTCCAAAATACTTTGAACCAAGTTAGTATCACAAAATATAACATGTATGGACTCCTCAATTATTCTAGCATTTTGATGATAAACTCTATATGCTTTACTAGTTGTGGAATATCCTACAAATAAACACTCATATGCCTTTGGATCAAATTTTTCCAAATTTTCTTTGTTATTTAGAACAAAACATTTGCATCCAAAGATATGCAAGTAGTTCAAATTTGGTGGGTGACCTTTCCAAAGTTCATAAGGTGTTTTCTTCAAAAATTTTCTTATGATGGTTCTATTCAAAATGTGGCAAGCTGTGTTAACCGCTTCAGTCCAAAGGAATTTTAGAACATTGCTCTCACAAAGCATGACTCTTGTCATTTCTTGAATGTTTCTATTTCTTCTTTCTACTACACCATTTTGTTGTGGTGTCCTTGGACAAGAGAAGTTGTGAGATATTCCAAATTCCTCACAAAAGGATTCAAATAATTGATTTTTAAATTCAGTTCCATGATCACTTCTTATAGAAGAGATCTTTAAATCCTTTTCATTTTGAATTTTCTTGCTAAAAACTTCAAAGGCCAAAAAGGTTTCATTTTTGTGTGCAAGAAATAAAATCCAACCAAACCTAGAATAGTCATCCACAATTATTAAACCATAATATTTACCACCTAGGCTTTGAGTTCTTGTTGGACCAAACAAATCAATATGTAGCAATTCAAGTGGTCTTGTAGTAGAGATGTCTTCCTTTGAATTAAATGAGCTTTTTGGTTTGTTTTTCCATTTGGCAAGCATCACAAGTGATGTCTTTGTCAAATCTTATTAAAGGAAGACCTCTTACTAATCCTTTCTTAACAAGTTTGTTTATTTGAAATATACTTGCATGGCCCAATCTCTTATACCATAGCCACTTTTCTTATTCTTTAGAATGAAAACAAGCTACATTTTGATCCTTTAGTTCATCAAGGGTAAGTCTATACACATTATTACAACGCTTAGCAATAAACAAAACTTTATTTGTCTTTTCATTCATAACACAGCATTCTAATCTTTTTATAGTCACTAAATAACCTAAGTCACACAATTGACTTATACTCAAAAGATTATGCCTCAACCCATTTACTAAAAAGACATCATCAATGAGGGGGCTGCTATGGTGCTGAAGGATAGATTCCTCAGCAGGTGCTTATACTGCGTGTCTCAATGTGGTGGAAATACGCGTCCACCTAAAATATTCATTGCTTCAACATCTGTTGCGGTTGCAAGTAACCATTGCAAATGTGGATCCCACGACTCAGAATAACTGGTCAAAATCGAAGTGGTTAACAGGTAAGTTAAGAAAAATTAATAACTTAAGCAAGTGGAAAATAAATATAATGTAATATAATAAATTTTTTTTGTTTTTATATTCAGGCCTTAGTTTGCTGGAAAAATTGAGTGGGCCTGGGGGCGTGCAGATACAAAGGAGCAAAAGGCTCCATGTTTTTAAAACCCAAAAAAATAAAAAGGAGAACGTAACCCGTCCAACACCCCTCCACACCCGTCATCTGTGAAGTTCCCCCTTCTCCCCTGCCCGTCTGATGCAAAGCAAATTGGTACCATACCAAAACCCTAGCCTTAGCTTCCTACGCATTGATAGTGTTCCTCGGTCGTCCGACAATGTAGGTTCCTGCCGTGCTCCAAGTGTTGAACCACTGTTGGGTCATCGATCGCAGCTGCTTGGTAGAACTTGGTGTCCGTCGTCTCTGTCTTTGCAGCCGAGGTTCAGGAACCGACGATTCTTTGCCGTTCAGGTTCGCTTATGCTATCAGCGTTCGTCTTCGTTCCCAATCTCCGCCGTCCTCTCCTCGCTTGGCATTAACCAAGAAGCGTTCACCTACCATTCACCCTTCGATTTTTAGTTCGCGTTCCTCTGGAAGCCACATCGGTCTGCAGTAAACATCTGGGACCAGACCTCGCGCTCCACCTGGCCAGCGAACTGATCTTATGTCGCCTGTGTGAGTCCCCAAAAAATGCCAGCAGACAATACACCCACACAACACCAATACTCTCCTTCAACCTCTGCAACTTCTGATTTCTATTACAAAAGGTAAACTTTTTGATTTGGCAGTTATTTGAATTTTTTGCATAGACTGAATTAAAGTGTACAAGAGTTGTGTTGTCATGTCTATGATGTTGATACTAAGCTGTGAATTCCGTTATTATGTTTAATTTCACTGCACCCAACGTGTTTGATGTAATGCTTTAATGGTATCTCTGGTTGATTTTATAATTTCTAGCCTTTACAAACTTAGTAACTTAGTGCATGTGAATAAGTTCTGGGTTAATTAAACATAATATAGTGAATCTTTAATTTGGATTATCATCATGGGAATAAGTTCTGAGCTAATACTATGCTAACAAATGACATGATAGTTGTGTTAAATTAAAGTGTTGGGACAGAGTGTGTTACGAGAACGATAATAATAAGTATACTCTGATTAAACTCGACTGAGACTTGCGTGATGTGTGGGAGCCAAACTAAAGATTGTTCTTATTATGAACGGGGCTATTTATTTGTTGGGTAAAATGTTTTAGAAGATTGTATTTAATAGCTTCATTTTGAGCTTTTCTTCAGTTGGGTATGTGTTAAAAGAAAACTAGTAGAAAAAATAAAAAATAATGTAGCATAAAATTATGAATAATTATTTATTAATCTTGTTATATTAGAATTCTTTCATGAAGTACATGATGTTGTGCTAAAGTTGCACACAGCTAAAGACACATTGAACTATTTGTTGG
>NC_029791.2:120633518-120634495 GCF_000816755.2 Arachis ipaensis | reverse complement strand
TATAGTTTGAATAATTGTAAGTGGAAGTTGTTATTAGTATAGTTTTGATGTAGATGTTAATTGTATATTAGTTACTTGTAGATGGAGGTGTCTTTAAGTGATGGGAATGGTGAATTCCTGGGTACCGACAACGAGGCTGATGTGGAATCGAACCCAGAGGACATGGGTGGTCAGGATGTGGCAGACGAGGATTTGGGTGAATATGAAGATGTCGCTAGATTAGATGTGGAAGACATAAAGCGGATGCGTTGGGATAGTGTTGACGCTGCTTATGAGTTTTACAGGAGGCTGGGAATGTGTCATGGATTCGGCGTCAGGAAGGGTGATTCAGGCAAAGACTGTAGCGGAAATTTGAAAGGGTGATTCAGCGTCATGGATTACGCCGCTTAATGTTAACTTTATCCAATTTTTAAGAAAAAATAAATTATTTTTAAAAAAATACCTATTAACAAAAATTTTATTTTTTATTGTTAAATTTTGCTTACCAAAATATTCTTTAATAAAGTATTTTTTTATTGATTAAATTGTATTTTTTAAAAAATTTAATAATTATATATTTTTTTTAAAATATCCTTCAATAATTTTTTAATTATTAAATTATAATTTTACCAAAATTTTCGTTAACAATTTTTTTATATTTTACTATTAATTTTTTGATATCTATATATATTAATTTAACATTAAATAAAAAATTTTAGTAAGATTATTTTTCAATATCAATATATATTAATTGTTATACATATTAATAGTGGTAAGATTTTTTTATTTAATATTAAAATAATATATATTGATATCAAAAAATTAATAGTAAAATATAAAAATAATTGTTAACAAAAAAATTTTGGTAAAATTATAATTTAATAATTAAAAAATTATTGAAGGGTATTTTAAAAAAATTAATTTAATTATTAAATTTTTTAAAAAATATTTTGGTAAAAATACAATTTAATCAATAAAAAAATAATTTATTAAAGGAT
>NC_029791.2:120632420-120633437 GCF_000816755.2 Arachis ipaensis | reverse complement strand
TAGATGTGAAAACATGCTTTTAGACCCTTAATTTGATGGTTTTCATTCACCTTTGATTCCATAAGATGCCTTGATATATTTGTTAGTGATTTCAGATTGAAAAGGCTAGGAATGGATCAAAGGAGTGAAGAGGAAAGCATGCAAAGTGAAGAAATCATGGAAAGTCAAACAAGTTGAACTCGCCCATGGACGCGCGCGCGCACCTGGCGCTTGCGCACCTTGCGAATTACCCCATGGATGCGTACGCGTGATGTGCGCGTACGCGTCGGTGTTGGTTTATGATTTTTTTAAAGAAAACGTGGCCAATGAATTCTCAAGGGTTGTGGGGCCCAATCCCAACCAACTTTGGCGCCAAAGATGCTATTTAAAGCCAAGGATTGAAGAGCAAAGGGACAATTAGTTCATTTTCACTCATTAGGATTAGTTTAGAAGTAGTTTCTAGAGAGAGAAGCTCTCACTTCTCTCTAGAATTAGGATTAGGATTAGGTTTAGTTCTTAGATCTAGGTTTTAATCTTTGCTTTCTTCCACTTCTATCTCTCAATTCTTTGTTGCTACATTCAATCTCCTTCTATTCCTTTGTTGTAATTTCCTTTATGTTGTTCATATACTTTGTTGTAGATCTAGTATTGTTCCCTCTACATTCTTTCAATTCAATAAGAGGTAATTCATAATAATTGTTCTTCTTTGCTTTTCTATTGTTGATCTCTTGCCTTTGTAGTTGTAGATTCCTTTAATTCTTGCAATTAATAATGTTTACTTCTATTGCACTCTATGTGTTTGTTGAAATGCCTCTTTTAGTTTTAGTGTAGATTTTGTTCCTCTTGGCCTAGGTAGAGTAATTAGTGACACTTGAGTTATCTAATTCCTTTGTTGATTGATAATTGGAGAGATTGCTAATTGGTTTGGAGTGCACTAAAGCTAGTCTTTCCTTAGGAGGTGGCTAGGACTTGTGGCTCAAGTCAATTCATCCACTTGACTTTCCTTTAATTAGTAAGGGTTAACTAAGTGGTAGCAAT
>NC_029791.2:120625027-120629287 GCF_000816755.2 Arachis ipaensis | reverse complement strand
AAGACACTTTGTTGTAATTCCTAGGGAGAACGACCCGAGGTTTAAATACTTCGGTTTATAGATTTTAGGGGTTTGTACTTGTGACAAACAAATTTTTGCATGAAAGGATTATTGTTGGTTTAGAGATATACTTGCAACGAGAATTCATTTGTGAAATTCTATACCATCAAAAATCCGTTCATCAAAATGGCGCCGTTGCCGGGGAATTGCAATGGTGTTATGTTATTGATTATTGTATATATGTGAATAGTGTGAATATGTTTGCTTTTGTTAGCTCTTGCTAGTTTTAGGATTTAATTTTCTTGCTTCTTATTTGATTTTGTTTTCATTTTCTTCTTGCTATCATGAATTCTCACCTTGGCTATGAGTTTGGTTATCAACATGTTGTAGGAAATGAGGACTATAATGAAGATGTGTATCAAGAATGGGATGACCAAAGGTGGGAGGAGCCATATGCATATGATCAATCTTCATGGCAACAACCTCCACCAATGCACTATCAAGAAGAGCCATTCTATGATGCATACCAATCCAATGGATGATGAAGATCAAGCATCAAACCTTAGTGGTGAAGAATCCTTTGAGCATGAAGAACCTTCTCCCAACAAGATGGAAAGCAATGTGGAGGTAAATTTTTCTTACCCTCCCATTTATGACTTGAGTAGGAGAAAAGGTTTATATAAAATTGTTGAACAAAGGATTATAATTGAGAAGTCTTGTGAAGAGGTGGAAATCCTTAGAAAAAGGAGGATGGGAATTGAATACGCTTTATCAAAACTCTTGGAGTTGTCTTTGCCTAGGTTGCCATCTACTCCTTCATTTGAGTGGGTGAAATTTGTTTCTATTAGCTTTATTGTCCCACTTGAGTATGGCTTGCTTGAAACGGATGGTCAACTTAGGATCCTTTGTGGGATGAAGCGTAAGCGAAAGATGTTTTGTGGTTGGCGTTGCAAATCAAGGCTCATTATGGTTGATGCATCAAACATGAGATATAAAGGTTGGAGTAGTGCTCAATTAGATGGGTCTAGGAGGGCTGTTGGCCACTATATAGAGAATTCACCTCACTCACCACCCGGTTGGACTAATAATGATGATCAACCTCAAGACGGGTGTGAAAACAAAGTGTGGGATCCCGGATTACAAGAAGAGGATCAACTTTGGGAGCCCCAAGCTTGTGAAGAACTCCATCAAAACTTGGCTCAATCCATGAAGAATCTTGGGGCACAATGGAGAACCAAGCATTAGTGGGAGTTCCAAGATGAATACAAGCACAAGCCACCTTGATGAGGAGCTCCCCATAAGTCCAACTTAAGGACAATAAACAAAAGTGCTAGGTGGGAGACAACCCACCATGGTAAAATCCTTTCATTTTCTCTTTTGTATATATTGGTAGAATTAGCTTAATTTCATGTTTTGTTTAGTTAGTTGAGTATGTTTGATAGTTTAAGTATGTTAAATAAGGTTTTATGGTGTTTTGGTAGCTGTTTGGAGGTTTGGAATGCTTGGATTGGTGCAAAAAAAACATAGAAAAAAATTTTGAAAAACAGAGCACCATCCACGCGTACGTGTACATGGCGCGTACGCGCACTTACAGCATTTCCGACCATCCACGCGCGCGCGCCATGCGTGCGTACGCGTGGATTGAGAAGTTCCAACCTCCATACATTTTCCAGAGAGTCTTTTGTGACATAACTTTTATGCTAATGTGTATTCTAAACCGCGCAATTTAGAATTCACACACCTAATATTTCTTAATGTCACACTAATTCACTCACCTCATTCTAGTGATTTACCTCATTCCAACAAAGTATGCTTCCTTGCTTTTATATCTTCTCATCTTATGGTGTTTTATTTTTGTTTTTCATAATGAATGCACCACAAGCAACCATGGAAGCGGAAGAAGGAACACATAGCAATCGGGAGAGTCGCCGTACCCCCTTGCTCATCTTTGAGTGCACCGAGAACGGTGCAAACTTTTAAGTGTGGGGAGGTCGTCCGACCAATCGGCAATCTTGGGTGACAAATTTCTAACTCCAATACTTTTGCATTTCATTCTAGGATTTTATGATTTTTACTTGCATTTTCTTATTTTTGCATATGCATACACAATAAGCTTAGTCAAAATAATGAGAATTTTTCAAGATTTCTATCTATAGGGAATGTCAATTGATTTGAGTGAAAACTTTTCATAGAACTTGCTTGAATTATATATATTATGGATCATGTTTTGAGCTAAGAACACAATCTTGTGAGACTTGAGCCTAATGATGTGGTTACATCTTATAACCACTTATTTTTCCTTCTTGTGTGCATTATTCTCTTTCTATGATTGTAATCTTTGATTTGTTTGATTTTTTATGTCCATTATTTTGTGTATTCATGCATTTATGTGATTGAGGCCATCATTTCATTTAGCTCACTTACCCAAATAGCCTACCTTTTATCTTCCATTGTTAGCCAAATTTGAGCCTACGATTAACCCACTTGTTCTTAATTTAGCACATTACAAGCCTTAAAACGAAAAACAATAAATGTCCTTATTTGGATCTTTGATTAGCTTAGGCTAGAGTGTGTGTATCATTCAAATGTGGGGACCTTGGGACATTGGGTGAATAAACGGGTAGTTTTGTATTATTATTGTAAATATTGGGAATTGGGTACATGCTCATGTATTGATTAAATGTATAGACCTTATGCATTGGTACTCTTGTATATAGTTTGAAAGAAAGAAAAAATGAGAAAAACAAAAAAAAAATATATATGAAAAGTATAGAAAAAAATGGAAAAAGAAAGAAAACGAAAAAGAAAGAAATAAAAAGGGGACAAAATGCCCCAAGGTGAAGCTCAATAAGATCAATGCATATGAGTTGTGAAATGAAAAGAAAATGCATGAGTATGTGAAAAAGTGAGAAAATGGGTAGTTAGGTTAGAACTTAATTGTATAGGATGTCATAGGTTAGGTGGGAAGTCTAAGTTTATCAAAGATTCAAATTTTAAGCTCACTTGACCAAATATGCATCCTACTTTGACCCTAACCCCATTACAACCTAAGAAAAAGACCTCATGATAGATGTATGCATGCATGAAATATATGTTGATTGTTAGAAGAAGAACAAATCTTAGAAAGCATGATTAGGAGAGAATTGAGTGAATCAACCCTAAACACTTGAGCGAATAGAGTGCAAACACATCCGGTGAGGGGCTATGTAGATGGCACAAGCAGCATTTTGGGAATATGGCTGAGTGACAAACCCCATTTGTAGGGTTTATCTTCTATTGATTTTTGGGGATTTTATCACCTTTTACCCACATGTATTCAATGAAATAGCATGGTTTTGTGATTGTCTCCTTATTTGTACCTAGATGTGAAAACATGCTTTTAGACCCTTAATTTGATGGTTTTTCATTCACCTTTGATTCCATAAGATGCCTTGATATATTTGTTAGTGATTTTAGATTGAAAAGGCTAGGAATGGATCAAAGGAGTGAAGAGGAAAGCATGCAAAGTGAAGAAATCATGGAAAGTCAAACAAGTTGAACTCGCCCATGGACGCGCGCGCGCACCTGGCGCTTGCGCACCTTGCGAATTACCCCATGGACGCGTACGCGTGATGTGCGCATACGCGTCGGTGTTGGTTTATGATTTTTTTAAAGAAAACGTGGCCAATGAATTCTCAAGGATTGTGGGGCCCAATCCCAACCAACTTTGGCGCCAAAGATGCTATTTAAAGCCAAGGATTGAAGAGCAAAGGGACATTAGTTCATTTTCACTCATTAGGATTAGTTTAGAAGTAGTTTCTAGAGAGAGAAGCTCTCACTTCTCTCTAGAATTAGGATTAGGATTAGGTTTAGTTCTTAGATCTAGGTTTTAATCTTTGCTTTCTTCCACTTCTACCTCTCAATTCTTTGTTGCTACATTCAATCTTCTTCTATTCTTTTGTTGTAATTTCCTTTATGTTGTTCTTATATTTTGTTGTAGATCTAGTATTGTTCCTTCTACATTCTTCCAATTCAATAAGAGGTAATTCATAATAATTGTTCTTCTTTGCTTTTCTATTGTTGATCTCTTACCTTTGTAGTTGTAGATTCCTTTAATTCTTGCAATTAATAATGTTTACTCCTATTGCACTCTATGTGTTTGTTGAAATGCCTCTTCTAGATATAGTGTAGATTTTGTTCCTCTTGGCCTAGGTAGAGTAAATAGTGACACTTGAGTTATCTAATTCCTTTGTTGATTGATAATTGGAGAGATTGCTAATT
>NC_029791.2:120616628-120624978 GCF_000816755.2 Arachis ipaensis | reverse complement strand
GAGGTTTGAATACTTCGGTTATTAATTTTAGGGGTTTGTTTTAGTGACAAACAACTTTTTGTATGAAAGGATTAGTGATTGGTTTAGAAACTATACTTGCAACAAGAATTCATTTGTGAAATTCTATACCATCAAAAATCCGTTCATCAGTAATCAGGATAATGTAGCTGCACAAATAGCATCTTTGCGAAAAACGTATTAGCATAATGATTCCACTTGCATCAGTTTCTACTGATAAAGTTCAACTGTCATCCGTTTACAAAAATATTTAACTTAACTTTATTACGTAAATAAATTTTATTAACTATAATTTCGTTTAAAATAATAATATAAATTATTAATTAAGTATACACATAATTAGTGTTTATAATTATTAATAAATTACTTGAAACTTAATTATTTCACATAAGAATTTCAATCCCATTATTTTTTCCTACTAAGGCCCATTAGTTTTGTTAGGGTAATGTAACCTTCATATATTTTGCGGAGCCCATGATTGAGTTCATACTCAAAATGACTCCTGAAATTTGACTACAGACTCAATTTGACCCTCTAATTTTTAATTGACCCAATTTATACCCTGAAAATTTAAAGCGTAGCTCAAATTGACCATTTCGTTCAACTCCATAACTGGAGTGATGATGTGGCACCCAAACCTCACCACATGTCTCTCCTTCTTCCTCTTACCATCGCCATCACCACCTCCCTTCTACCAACACTCTCTCTTCCCCAACAAACAACAATATTCACAACCCACCAACACCCACACATTTCCACCGCCATAACTTTGAAGAGCATAACACCTATACTCATTATTCCTTCATGACTGTAAGCAGACAGCAAACCAATGAATGTGACATCGTTAGAGGCAACACCATAAACTAACCACCATTTGTGAAAAGAGATGCAATGCTTGCTTACCGTAACCATTCATCGCCATGCCGCAAATAACGGCACCCCAAGAAATAACATCCTTATGTTGAAAATCTTGAACCCCATTTTCATATAACCACACTTAGCATACATGTTGAATAATGCATTCTCAATGTTACCATCAATCACAAGGTCACACCATCCATTGCCCCAAATTCGAAACACTCTCACCCATTGCACCCATCTTTGTGTTCCTATTAAGAGGGATCTAAAGTGTAGTGTTGTGTTTTTTTTTTTCTATTTCTATTTCTCTTTAATTTGTTAATATTAGTGATTGTTAATGTTGTTTGCCGGGGAGGAAAGACGTTATTAGAGAAAATATGGTGATAGTAATGGTGAGAAAGAGAAGGATCAAATAATAGAAAGGTCCTTTATAAATGGCGGTGGAAATGTGTGGGTTGTGAATGTTATTGTTTGTTGGGGGAGGGAGGGTGTTGGTAGAAGGGAAGTGGTGATGGCGATGGTAAAAGGAAGAATGAGAGACATGTGGTGAGGTTTGGGTGCCATATCATCATTCAGGTGACGGAGTTAGACGGAAGGGCCAATCTGAGCCACGCCTTAAAATTTCAGAGTATAAATTGGATCAATTAAAAATTAGAGGATCAGATTAAATCGGTAGTCAAATTTCGGGGATCATTTTGAGTATTAACTCCCCATGATTATATCCATGGGGTTTTTGTCACTTCCCACAACCCACCAAAAATCCAACTTCCAAGGCCAAGCGGACCAATAACACAACTCCACCAAAAAACAAATATTACATTCCAAAAAAATTTACTTTTGTAAACTTAATTAATTAGCCTTTCTTAATGATTGTCTAGACATCTATCAAGTTGAGACAATTTCTGAAAAGCAACACCCCCAGTGCTGCAGTTGCCAGCACCAAATGCAACGGTTCAGGCCAAGCCATCATTCTTGAGGGATACGCGTTTTCCTTCATCTTTTGACACAACTATCTTCCTCTGTTCCACGAATAAGTTAAGGGACTTGGAGTACCCGCCGGAATGAGCTTCCCTCCTTTCTTCTTTCTTTATACTTAAGTATGCCCTGAAGACAGAATGAACGGATCGAACTCCGGTTTTCTGTCGTTAAGGGGACTTTGTCTTCCTTAACGGAGTAAGCTGGGGAACTTGGTTGTTCTCTTTGCCGCTAGAGGCTGCTTTTCCTACCTTTGAAGCAGAAGGAGGTTAAATAAATTATCGGCCCATACAGTAAGCGGGTTGAGCCTTTAAGCTTTAGCATGTGTTGAGGGATCTTTCTTCAGTATCACAGAATTTTTCCATCAATGAAGGTAGAATGATTATTAACTACTTTTCCAACAGCAACTATTTTACCTTTTCCATCATCTCCAAAGGTCACAAAATCTCCATCATACTGGTTTAGTTTGATGAAGAAAGTTGACATTCTAGTCATGTGCCTTGAGCATCCACTATTCAAGTACCACATATCCCTTTTGTCCTTGGATGCTAGGCAAATCTGCAATAAAAACTTCAAGTAACCTTAGGTATCCAAATTAATTTGGATCCTTTGAAGTTAATCCATCTTGGTTACCCAAGTGCATTGAAATCACAAATAACATTGTAAATTTGGTTTCCTACAATTCTTTTTTCAATGAAGCATTGTGAATATGAGTGACCAAATTTTTTACAGTTAAAACAATGATTTTCTTACGCATATTGCTGAAATCGATGTGAGTTATTATGCTGAAAATGATTAAAGGACCGAAATTTTTTGGTTTTTGGAAGAGGTGCATTTCTTTTGACAAACTGGTTTTTGTTATAATTGTTCCTCTTTGCAAAAGCATTTCAACCAGAATTTTTGAAAGCTTTTGGACTTTTCGAATGTGAGGTTTTGTTGTAAAATGGTGATTTTTTGAAAGCAACCTCATTATTCGAAATGTATCCCAGACCTGACCTATTTGATGTAGGTCGGTTCTTGGTGATGACTCATTTTCACTGGTGTAAACTTCATCAAATTTCTCCTCATGTGTGGGAACATATCCAATACCAGATTTGTTGGATGTAAATTTAGTTTTTGATGAAGAATCCACAAATTTCATAGAGGAATCATTAAAAACTGTACTTTCTTTGGTTACATAAGCCAAACCAGATTTTTCAAACAATGGTCTTTGACTTGCAAGTAATTTGTCCAAGTTGCTAGAACTTTGAGCAAATTTTGCTAAATCACCATTCAATCTTTTAATCATCTCATTTAGTCTTTCATTTTTAGCAATAAGCTCTTGAGAAGGATCCACAATGTGCTTTCCTTTTAGTTTTTCAAGTTCAGATTTTAGAAATGTGTTTTCTTCAATAATATCTAAAGCACATTCAGTTTCCTTTACCTTTTCTCTCAAAAAATCATTTTCAGCTTTCAACATTTCTTTTTCAGATTTGCATTTAGTGTATTTTTCCAACAGTTTTGAGGAATTCAGTGTAAGATAATCAAATATAGCATGTAAATCATCTATGGACAAGTCATAATAATTTACCTCATCAAGATTATCATTACCAGCCATGAAGCAGATTTTGTCTTCACCTTCTGAGTCTTCTTCCTCATTCGAATCATTCTCAATATCCTCCCAAGATGCCATGAGCACTCTTTTCTTTTCTTTCTTCCCTTTGTCCTCCTTCTTGAACTTCGGATAGTTGAGCTTAAAATATCCAGCCTCCTTGCAATGATGACAAGTCACCTTACTCAAGTCCTTCTTGTAATCCTTTAAGCTTGAACCCTTGTATTTGCCTTTGTTCTTCATTATCCTTCTAAATCTCCTAACAAAAAACACAAGTTCATCATCTGAAATACCATCACTAGACTCACTCTCTTTTGATTCTATTTTTGACTTGAGGGCTATTTCCTTTTTCTTTGAGTCCGGGTTTGTCTGTGTGGCTTCATAGACAAGGAGTTTTCCTCTTAACTCATCATAGGTTATAGGGCTTAGGTTATTGCTCTTGGCTAGGACAGTGACAATGGTTTCCCATTCTTTTGTGAGGCTTCTAAGGAGTTTTCTCACTAGGGTTTGTTCTGAGTAGGTTGTACCCATAGCATCAAGGTTGTTGATTATGATTGAGAATCTCCCAAACACTTCATCAATGCTTTCTCCATCCTTCATATTAAACATCTCGTACTCTTTTCGCAGCATACCAACCCTCGTTTCTTTGACTTGTTTAGTGCCTTCGTGTGTAACCTGGAGTTTCTCCTAGATTTCTTTGGCTGTCTTGCATCTAGACACTTTTCGATACTCTTCAAAACTGATTGCACAGTGAAGAAGGTTGATGGCTTTAGCATTCAGCTCCATTTTCTTCTTGTCGTCATCATTTCACTCAGCTTCTTCTTTTGGAGTCACCACTCCATCAGCACTTGTTTTTGTTAGAATCTTGGGACCGCTGACAACAATCTTCCAGATGTTGTAATTAATAAATTGAATGAACATCCTCATCCTCTCTTTCCAGTAGGCATAGTTCTTCCCGTTGAAGAAGGGAGGCCTGTTGTTTGACTGGCCTTCAGTTAGAGTATAGGCAACTGTGGTTGTGCCCAAGTTGTTCGCCATTAGACCTTTGCTCCAAGTGGCAAAGCTTGATTCTTGAGACTTGGCTCTCGATACCAATTGAAGGTTGTAGAAGGCTTAGAGAAGAGGGAGATTGAATCTATGAACTTCTTTTACTTTAATTAAATAACCCTTTAAAACAAACTTTCAATCTGAATCTGTTTGAACTCAGCAGCAAAAAATTTATGAGACAATTTCATTTTGTCTCATGAATATCAGAAAATAGAACAGAGCAGGGAAGAGAGAAGTTGACATCATCATATATCCTAGTTCGGTTGCCTTGTGCAATACAACCTAAATCCAGTCTCCACTGCAATAGTGGTGGAATTTCCACTATAGTTAAAGTATTACATACACCAATTCCACAGGATTGACACAATCCTTTCACACTCAAGTTCTAACCTAACTTAACTTGGTTATGCTAATACCTAACTCTTCACTCTTAGTGCTAACCCAACTAAGAAAGGGATACATCACTGGTACAAGATACAAGATACAGAATCAACCTAAAGAAATCTGAAATCACTCTAGACTTTTCACTCAAGTGTATCACTCTACCTCTTTTCACTCTTAGGATTTTACTTGAGCTTTCTCATTCTGCCTTTTACCTCAAGAAATTACAGAAAGATAAACATTAAAAAGAAAATTACATTCTGTAAAATATGAAGGAGATTGATGCTTCAACAGCCTCTGTGCTATGTGATGAACCAGATTTGCTTGCCTCTGATTTAGTTCTTCATTCTGGCGGAATGCTCCTTTGACTAGGAAGCACAGTCCAAGTTGATGAACCTCTTCAGAGAACTTTTCTCAGAACACAAAACCTCAAAACACTGGTTATCTCTCCTTAGATTCTGAATGATGAACCAACTTCTTTTGTATCTCCTTGCATGTTGTTGAGTTGCTTTCTCCTAGGTCAATCCTCGAGCTGTGTGCTTCACCAACTCACCACATCACATTTTCCAGTTAATCCTCAAATTGGAAGTTTTAATCTGACTTTCTCTTGCTTGACTGAAAGCCTCAAGGAAGCAAAGAGAAACAGTCTTCCAATGGTAAACCAGATCTGAACCATTGAAATACTATTTGGTCCCCAAGACACACATTTAACCATAGATTCACAGCAGTATTGATCAGAGGTCATCTTTTCCATGTATCCCAATTTGGACTGGCAGAGAGTTGAAGAAGAGGAGAAGAAAGCACGATGCATGCAAGAGAAAATATGTTACCTTTGACCTCTGCCTTAGCTTGATGTGGTTTGAAATGGGTGATTAGACTTATGCTTTTCTTGCTTAATCATTCTCTTTCTTTCTTCTTTGGTGAACAGCTTAGAGACTAAGCTTTCTCTCTCTTTCTCTGAGTTCTGACCGAATAGGAAAAAGGTGAACATTGCTTTTGGTGAAAGCAATTTGGAGGAATTTGCTTGAGAGAGAAAATCGGGCTTGGGTTGATTATGATTCATGCAGCCCGTTTGATTTCTTTGGCCCCTCTGATTTCATTGCTTTGATTCATTTGGGCTGTTATTGTTTTGTAGCCCACCAACCTTGTTTTTATATTCCATTCAATTGGATTGCTGCTTTGTTTTTCTTTGGCCTGCTACACTTAATCAAATTCAATTAAAAGATAATTGGTTAATTTGCCCAATAATGTTTATCATCATCAAATTAATTTAGTTAATTTCTTAACTCAACAAACATACAAAAAATAGGATCTTTATTCATCAAACAACATACACAGAAAAGATTTTAAAAAGATTTTATATGGATAAGTCACACCCATTGAGTACCCCAATGATCATAAGGTCTTTGGATGTGGAAACGATCAATTCCATCCTAAAGAAGAAAATAAAGATATCCTTGATCTTGAAGTACCATATCTCAGTGCCATTAGAGCGCTAATATATCTTGCTAATAATACAAGACCCGATATATCATTTGCTGTGAATTTACTAGCAAGATATAGTTCCTCTCCAACCAAAAGACATTGGAATTAAATCAAACAATTTGATATCTTCATGGAACGGTTGATATGGGATTTTTGATCCCTATGGATCCAAGTCACAACTAATTGGTTATGCAGATGCTGGATACTTGTCTGATCTACATAAAGGGAGATCTCAAACAGGATACCTGTTTACATATGGTGGAATAGCTATATCATGGAGGTCCACGAAACAGACGATTGCTGCAACATCCTCTAATCATGCCGAAATACTAGCGATTCATGAAGCAAGTCGCGAGTGTTTTTGGCTCAGAAGTTTGATCCAATATATTCTGTCATCATGTGGACTGATTGATCATAAGATAGCTCCAACTGTCCTGTTTGAAGATAATACAGCATGCATTGCTCAACTTAAATGCGGATATATTAAAGGCGATAGAACAAAGCATATTTCTCCCAAATTCTTCTTCACTTATGATCTTCAAAATCAAGGGACAATTGATGTCAAACAGATCCGCTCAAGTGACAATCTGGCAGATTTATTCATAAAGTCACTCCGAAAATCCTCGTTTGAGAGATTGGTACATGAGATTGGGATGCGCTGATTTCGAGACATTAAATGATGTTGACAAGAGAGGGAGACTGTACTCTTTTTTCCTTGGTCAGGTTTTTTTCTCATTGGATTTTTCTTGACAAGGTTTTTAATGAGGCAGTCCCCATCACAAAGGATAATGTACTCTTTTTCCTTCGCTAAAGTTTTTTCCCATTGGGTTTTTCTTTAATAAGGTTTTAACGAGGCATAATTCTAAATGGTTATTCAAGGGGAAGTGTTGTGATAAAGATGGATGACCACGTATGTCTTGGGTGGCTATCTTTCTCAATACTGAAGGAATCACTTTACAAGACAAAATCCAATAAATGAAGGTTGAAAATGAAGACACTTTACATGTATAAAAAGAAGGTATCGTCAGATGCAATTCACACACAACAAAAATAAAAAAAGCAATTCTCTCTCTTTCTCTCTTTATATTAAATTTTTCTCCTCCCTCTTTCATACGCTACTAATATATAATAGTAGTAAATATATAAGCAAGTAATTTTTTTTATAAAATTATAAATTTTTTTACAATATCTTAAAATAAAAATGCATATTTTAACTAAGAACCAATATAGTTAACAAATAAGAAAGGATGCAACTTTTAAATTTAGACATATTGCACTTAATATTAGGGGTGTACATAGCTCGGTTTGACTCGGTCTCGAATATTTTCGAAGCTAATTTGGTGTGATTTTATCGGGTTTAGGGTCGGATTTGGGTCTCAAAAATTGACCCGATCATTATTTAGGGTCAGATTTGGGTTAAGGCAAATCAAATCTGGTTTTATCCGATCCATGTGCACTTTAAGGAAACTAAAAAAGGTATATATATTTTAAATTAATTCCAATACTATGTTATATTAATAATAAGCTTATTGTTTTATTTTTAATTACACTTGTTGAATTAGAAAATAGATCAAAGAAGCATCAAATTAGAATTTATGGACAAATTCAAGATCAAATATGGATATCAACTTCTCGATAACAAGTTTTTTCTTTATAAATAAGTGCATCATAAATAAGTTTTTTTATAAATAAGTTTCTTTATAAATTATTGTTAACGCTTTAAAGGCCCGATTTTTACCCGGTTTGAACCCGGTATAATTTTGGTCCGAAAATATTTAGGTTTCATCGGGTATAGGACCGAATTAGAGTCTAAAAAATAGATCTAGTGTATATTTAGGATTAGGTCTGAGTTAAAACAAATCCGATTTCATCCGGTTCATCTACACTCCTACTTAATATAAAGCCTATTTACAACAAAAATTAATTAATTGAAATGTTATTATCAATTTTAGAGAATTTATTTAGATAATCATTTTTATAACTATTTTAATATTG
>NC_029791.2:120615315-120616593 GCF_000816755.2 Arachis ipaensis | reverse complement strand
ATAATGATTTACAAAAATACTTTTATATATTAAAATCAGCTATTAAAATTAGTCACTAATGTATTTGTATATAAATACATATGTAGTTTAATTTATTTTCAATATATATTTATATTTCAACATGTATTTTATACTGATGACTTACTTTGGTGGTTGATTTTGATATACACATAGTATAGTCGATTTATTAATAGCATACACACTGTATTCCAAGTTGATGAATTACCGAGCCTTCAGTATTTGTTTGCTTCGTAGCCACTAGTCTAATTGAATCAAAGGAAGAAAACCAGAATACGTTGAATATTTAGATGGATATGTCTCTGTCCCCAATTTTTTGTGGTGGGAATGAATCGTTTTTGGAAATTTTTATGTTTGGGCAACCAGCATGTATGCATAAACATAATAATATAATAAATGTGGAAACTCAGGTACAGTCGACTTTACATAAAATTGATAATTAAAAGTTGTTAGATGAAAATTTAGTCAAATCAGTCCAACCATCTAACGGTTCTCAACTATCAACTTCACGTGAAGTGGACTGTACTTGAGTTTCACAATTCCACCTATAATAAATCATAAATTGACATGATTACATGCATTCCCCAAAGAAAGAAAATCCATTCCAAGTAAAAACCAAGTTATTGGTCAGAGTTTACTTCGACACATAGCATACCATAATAGAACCGGTCATCACCTACCTACCATTTTTTTAACATCACAGAATTTGGAAGTTGGAACTACGTTCTTTTTTGTTTTTTTCTCTTTGTCTTCCGAATTTTGTCATCAAATACCCTTAAATAAAGATATTCGTTAATAAGGACATGCAAAGTATAAAATTTTATTGAGAGAATAACAAAATTAAGTTTTTATGTGTTAATTGTTGGCTCTTCAATTAAAACTTTTTTATTTTTATATTTTTAAAATATTCATTAGCAAATTTTTTTCACCTATGATATTCATTAGCAATTGGACAAATGCTAACGTGCTTTAGATAAAAAGAGTGTACAGATTTTTTTAAAAATAATTTCTTATTAGATGTAATAAATTAAGAGTTTTAATTTTTATTTATTGTGTAAAAATTATATTTAGTTCATTTATTTTTTTAAATATAATAATCTGACTAGTAGATTATTTTTCTTATCTATTCATATAAAATATAACAAAGAAAGCTGAAAAAAGGAAATCAAAAACAAAAAGGAAAAAAAGTGTTTCGAAGTTTCAAGACTATAATCGTTTGCGAAGTCTGCGCCTTAGCTGATTCTCGCTGTATTCTTGTAA
>NC_029791.2:120586904-120615278 GCF_000816755.2 Arachis ipaensis | reverse complement strand
AAATTTTTTTGTTTACATCAAATGTATTTTTAATAATTAATTTTTAAAAAAATTAGAACTAATTCAGTAACAATTTTATAAATATAACCTTCATCACGAATAAATCAGACACAAAATTTTATTATTAGTTCTTAATTATCAAGTATTATTATTGAATTTTTATATATTAGGTAAAAAGAATAAATTTTGAAAAAAAATAAAATCCAGCTGATACAATTAAGTAACATAAATGTTGGATATGCAGTTTTTAAATTTTTTAGTTTTTATTTTTTAATAACTGAAAAAGACATTCAATATGCCAAAAAAACAAGAGCTCTTGGATTTTTGCATCTTCAGGGTCCCACCTTACCCATAAAATTAAGGGCAAATCAAGGATAGTAGGCAACAAGAGAGGTGAGGTTGTCATGACTCATGAATGGACCTAACCCCCAACCATAAACTGAAAACCATGCTAAATTAATATCAATATATATGAACCTAGCTATCAACCGTATTATTTAATTGAAATGCAACCTCACTTTTTAATTAACATCTCTATGTATTCTCTTTCACCATTGATTCAAGCTTTCATCCACCCCATTTTCTCAATTGGGGCGATCATTTTCCCATGTATGTAAATTTATCAATAAAAGAAGTCAAAAGCTTGAAGAAGGGATTGCATCAGTTGCAATCATAATTCATGGCTACAAAGAAATGAATGATTGTTAAGTACGGCCAAGAAATCTTCTTACACTACAATTGTTCGTTAAGGTATTTGGACTTTGGAGTAGTACAAGTATATTTAATTTTTTTTTTACGAATTTAATTTTAATGTACTATTCGTATAAAATAGTTTTATATCACTTTAGTTAAAGTGACTTATTTTGAATAATTTTTTTAAAATTTTGTGCAAATTTTTTTTTTATAAAATAGAGGCTTTTGAAAATCAAAAGTTTAGTTTTTCAATATAAAATTGTTACATTTAACACCTTAATTAATAACTAGTGTCACTCGTACACTTGTTTTTCTCTAAAAAAATACTATCTGCTTACAAAAATTAATCACTGTTATAGAATATTAAATTTGTAATAATTGGATGATCCAATCATCTAAGTGTTCGCAACACTATCATGTGACTATGTGAGGATATTATGACGAGAGTATTCACCTACAAATAAATAGATTCGCCTTTGTTAATTATTATTATTTTTTAAATAAAAAAGAGAGGGAGAGGAGAGAGAAAGGGATAGTGAGAGGGCCAGATGGGAGTTAGTTTAACAAGAAGAGAGAGAAAGAAGAAAAAGGAGGGCAGCATCCAAGTTTGACTCATGACTCATCTCAGCTAATGATCCCATATAATATAAGAGAAGGAAGGAAGGAAGGGTTGTTGGGCAACACCATCGAACTACCCACTCAACTGAATCAACCATTGCATTTGCACAATTCACAAACAATAATCCCCAATTTGGAGTCGCCCATAATTGAATTGAATTGAATTGAATAGAGAGAGAAAGGAGGTGGTAGCTACGAACTACTACTACTGCTACTTACTTACTTAGAGAGAGAAAGAAGGTGTGGGTTTCGGTGGCTGGCAGGGGCAGGTTCCACGTGCTACCTTCATTCAAGAGACCCACCAAAGTCTCAACCCAATACCAAACCTAACTCCCTTAAACCACCTTCTTCTTCTTCTTCTTCTTCTTCTTTCTATTTCTATTTCTCTTTCTCTTCTGCTCTGCTTCTTCTGCATGATCATCTCTTCTCTTCCCTTAATCACTTCTCACCCTCCCAAATGCTTCCCTAACTCCCACCAATTTTCGTTATTACCAAACTCCACAACGCAAAAATTCCTCATTTCTTAACCCACACACTCCCATCACTGAGGTCTGTCCTCTCTCTCATCCATTTCTTCATTTTCTTTTAGTCTGTTTGAGTTTCATTACTTGATTTCTTTCTGTGTTATGATTTTTTTTTTCTCTCCTCCCACTCAAAGCTTGACCCTTGAGCTGAATTCTGATTTCTTTATGAAGAAAAGGAACAAGCTTTTAAGTTTTATGCCCCTATTTTATGCAGTTTGTTAAGCCGATAAAGTAATTGGCTCTTTTCCTTAGGTGGTTGGTTCACACTTTGTTTTTTGTGGTATCTCAAATTGCATGTTCTTGGTGGGTTAATTGATTAGAAAAGGTGGGTCTGTTATCATTGGATGATTGCTTCCTTTTATTCTCTTTTTATTGCAATTGAGAGCTTTATTTGGCTGCTTGTATCTTGCAGAGAAAGTTGCTGTATAATGAACGGTTTTGTAATAGAATTTTTTCACGTTTGGAATTATTTACTAAATGAGTTCACCACATCATTCACAGTACTAATGCTTGCAAAATTGAAGTGTCTAACTGAGTCCAAATATGGTTGACCAAACAGAACCTTTCAAATTTCCAACCCAATTTCGTTAACTTGGTCTAAACTTAGCATGGGCTTTCTATTGCTTAATCATATGCTTTATATTGAGTTTCTCAGACTTTATTCGCTATGCACTTTACACTGTGTCATCCAATTAGATGCTTGCATTTGTATAACTTTTTGAGATAATGGATGCATGTGGTAATTGAGATGAGATATATGTGTAATACCTTTTTACACTCAGGTCATTATAAGTAAATCCAGTTTCTTATATAGAATAAGTTACATAAGGACTTGTAAAAAAATTTACCTGTATTCTATTTGTGATCAAACACTATCAATTGATAAAAAAAAGTGTAATTTATAAATGAGTTTAAATTTTCAAATTTCTTCAGCTTCTGGTAATCTAGTTTCTACTGTGCAGCACATAGGACTTAAATAGAAGGAGAAAGAGAATGGCTGGTGTTGGGCGTGGAAATGGATACACAAATGGTGTGGTACCTAACAGGCACCCTGCTACAATATCTGAAGTAGATGAATACTGCAATGCACTTGGGGGAACAAGGCCAATTCATAGTATATTAATTGCAAACAATGGAATGGCCGCAGTCAAGTTTATACGTAGTGTGAGGAGCTGGGCTTATGAGACGTTTGGTACGGAGAAGGCTATCTTGTTGGTTGCCATGGCTACTCCAGAGGACATGAGAATCAATGCAGAACATATCAGAATAGCCGATCAATTTGTCGAAGTACCTGGTGGGACCAATAACAATAACTATGCCAATGTGCAGCTTATTGTAGAGGTGTGTGAAGTTTATTTCACAAGATTTTGTTCTTCAAAAGTAATTGCTGAAGCAGATTGTGTTATGGAAAGTTGAAGGTTTCAAATGTTGTCAAGAAGAAACTATGATTTTGAATCTCCCCACATGAATCTAGACATGAAATTGTACATTGGGTATGTTTGGTTCAAGCTGAAATGGGATGAAAATTTTCATTGATGAGCTACATTTCATCCATGAAAGCTTTCATCTCACTTTTACCCTCTAACAAAACATACCCTTAATGACAATATTTGTTGCATACTTTATTTATTTCTGTTGTGTACTTGTCTACAGTCACTGCAACTTGTTCTTGATTTTTTTCAGTGACTGTGTGTAGTAATGATATTTTTAGCTTATGTGATATACTTCTAATGTCTGCTGACTGGTATGCGATATATATTTCAGATGGCTGAGATAACTCGGGTTGATGCTGTGTGGCCAGGTTGGGGTCATGCATCAGAAAATCCTGAGCTTCCAGATGCATTAAAAGCAAAAGGAATTGTATTTCTTGGACCTCCAGCTGTATCTATGGCAGCACTGGGAGACAAAATTGGTTCATCATTGATTGCTCAAGCAGCAGAAGTGCCAACCCTTCCATGGAGTGGTTCTCATGTAAATTTCATTCCCCAGTGATCGTGCCTTTATTCTGTCCCGTGTGTTCAATTTATGAGTTTAAATTTTCTTCTTATAGGTGAAAATTCCTCCCGATAGTTGCTTGGTTACTATTCCTGATGAAATTTACCGGGAAGCATGTGTTTATACAACAGAAGAAGCAATTGCCAGTTGTCAAGTTGTCGGTTACCCTGCAATGATCAAAGCATCTTGGGGTGGTGGTGGTAAAGGCATAAGAAAGGTTTGCTTCTTGTGTGATCAGTAGAGGCATTTTGGAAATCATATAAGATTTTTACAGTTATTCAGTTAATCTTGCAAGCTGATTTTTGTTCCAGGAGTATATGAAATATTTGCTTAAAGAGAATTGGATAAATACCCTTTTGAGGAACTTTGTCGTAACCTTACTTTTGTGTTCTTTTTCTGGCAAAGTTTAGAAAGTAATCATCACAAGGATGTTTCAGGTTCATAATGATGATGAGGTAAGGGCATTGTTCAAGCAAGTCCAAGGTGAAGTTCCGGGCTCACCTATATTTATAATGAAGGTTGCCTCCCAGGTTAGACAAGCCGCTGAACTATAATTTGTTTGATCATGATTCTTGGATTCTTGATCATATTCTGATGGTATAATTTCTTTTTTCCAAATAGAGCCGACATCTAGAAGTCCAGTTACTTTGTGATCAGTATGGAAATGTTGCAGCTTTGCATAGCCGTGATTGCAGTGTTCAAAGGAGGCACCAAAAGGTTTGGAAGTTTCATGTTTTCACATAAAATTGCTGGGTGAAATGAATCTAACAAATGACCTAATCACATTTCTGTAACAGATTATTGAAGAGGGTCCCATTACTGTAGCTCCTCCACAAACGGTGAAACTACTAGAACAGGCAGCTAGAAGGTTGGCTAAATCTGTAAATTATGTTGGGGCTGCTACTGTTGAGTATCTTTTCAGTATGGAAACTGGCGAGTACTACTTTTTGGAATTGAACCCTCGACTACAGGTCTTGTACTTAAACCTTCATTTTGGTCCGCGCTCTTATGACTTGATTAATACTCCTTTTGACTTTTGATTATGATGACATATTGTACCTTTATGATTATGCTTGAAACTTTGCACTAACACCCATTTGAGCTTAGCTATTTACTCTTTGAAAATGCTTCTGTATGTTTTTATAGTTTATGGATGTATGCAATACTTAAAGTCATTTCTTCCTAATTTTCTTATCCTTTATATGTTCATTTTAGTTTTCCCTTATATATTTAATATTGACTGACTGTTTTGCATTTGATTCGCATATAGGTTGAGCACCCTGTTACTGAGTGGATAGCGGAGATAAATCTGCCAGCAGCACAAGTTGCAATTGGGATGGGTATCCCTCTTTGGCAACTTCCTGGTACAACTTCAGATAACTTACTATTTCTTCATTTTCTTCTTGTTTGCCCAATTGCTTGAGGTTTGATTTCTGTTTTCTTCTATGCGTCTCATTTTACAGAGATAAGACGTTTCTATGGGGTGGAACATGGTGGGGGGAATGATGCTTGGAGGAAAACATCAGCTTTGGCTACCCCTTTTGATTTTGACAAAGCACAATCCACAAAGCCAAAAGGTCACTGTGTGGCTGTGCGAGTGACAAGTGAGGACCCTGATGATGGTTTTAAGCCTACAAGTGGGAAAGTGCAGGTTAACTACTACATCCAGTGGCAATCTTATCCCTTGCTTTGTGAATTTGATATTGTGTACTGAGTTAAAATATTTGTGCAGGAGCTTAGCTTTAAAAGCAAGCCAAATGTGTGGGCATACTTCTCTGTTAAGGTAAATCTCTACTTCTTCACATTCAGCTGTTCATTTGATGTTGAGGTACTGACCGAATTTTGTTGAATTATATGCTTGCAGTCTGGAGGAGGAATACACGAGTTTTCAGATTCTCAGTTTGGTAAGTAATATCTGTTAGTTAAATCAATAATAGTAAAGAATAATCTTGACCTTCATTTGTCCAAGATACCAATTATGAACTTGAGTTTGTAAATTGATACATGGTGAATGGTGAATTTCTAACTTCAGTGTATCAATTTTCTATAAGATGCTTTCTTTCATTTTTGTTCATGTATTTACTATCACCTTGTCTTTTAATTTCTAATGTCTTGTTCTTCACCTCAGGGCATGTTTTTGCTTTTGGAGAATCTAGGGCTTTAGCTATAGCAAATATGGTTCTAGGGCTGAAGGAGATTCAAATTCGTGGAGAGATTCGTACCAATGTTGATTATACCATTGATCTTCTGAATGTAAGTTACTCTCTCATGATGACAATGTATAAGAACTAAGAAAATTTTGAGCACACACAAGTGACACTGGTACATGGTTTCACAGGCTTCAGACTACAGAGACAACAAAATTCACACGGGATGGCTGGACAGTAGAATTGCGATGAGGGTTAGAGCAGAGAGGCCTCCCTGGTATCTTTCTGTTGTTGGAGGGGCCCTCTATGTAAGAAAGTTTTCTTTTCACTTGTATATTTCAGTGAGTTCTTGTTAGTTACATATAGTGAAATTTATGATGTGATTTTTCCAATTAATGCAGAAAGCTTCTGCAAGCAGTGCAGCTCTGGTATCAGACTATGTTGGCTATCTGGAAAAGGGACAAATCCCTCCCAAGGTATTGTTTCTAAATGGGAGAAATGAATAGTTCATAGCTCTAGCTCCTTTCTTAGTAATATCAATACTAATTTGAGTTTATAACTATGCCAGCATATATCTCTTGTGCATTCTCAAGTGTCCTTGAACATTGAAGGAAGCAAATACACAGTATGTATTGTTATAGTTGTCCATTTGATGGACATTCTCTGTAGTTTCCTTTTATTCCACCAGAGATCGTGGTCAATTTTGTAATTCCCATATTGTAAACAATTACTAGATTGACATGGTACGAGGAGGGTCTGGAAGTTATAGATTGAGAATGAATCAATCCGAAGTAGAAGCTGAGATACATACTTTACGTGATGGAGGTTTGCTGATGCAGGCAAGTATTGTTCTCTGAACTGCAAGTGTATCTTTTTATTCATTCTGCACATCATAAACTTCAATTTGCATGATGCATCTATAATTTCTGTATATCTTGGGGTTGCATGTTGTACAAAACTTTATCATCAATTTAGTCAATGTCAGTGTTTTATGCTTGACATCACTATAAGTAATTTGTCCTTTCTATATATATTGGATGTTGAAGCTATTAACTGGTAGTTCCTACTTATATACAGTTGGATGGAAACAGTCATGTTATATATGCAGAGGAAGAAGCTGCTGGAACGCGCCTTCTAATTGATGGAAGGACTTGCTTGCTTCAGGTATATGACTTGTTTTGGCTGTTGAAGTTCTATCCTTTTTCCCCCTACTGTGAGGCGCGTCTCAAAAACATTTATTTTGGCAGAATGATCATGATCCATCGAAGTTAGTTGCAGAGACACCATGCAAGCTTATGAGGTATTTGGTTGTAGATGACAGCCATATTGATGCTGACACACCTTATGCTGAAGTTGAAGTCATGAAGATGTGCATGCCACTTCTTTCACCTGCTTCTGGGGTTATTCATTTCAAAATGTCTGAAGGTCAACCGATGCAGGTACATGGTGCACCGCATTGAACGTTTAATTGCAAAATTTAAAGATGGGTTTAAAAAAACACTATCTTTTGTAGGCTGGTGAACTAATAGCAAGGCTTGATCTAGATGATCCTTCAGCAGTAAGAAAGGCAGAACCCTTCAATGGAAAATTCCCAGTCCTGGGCCCACCCACTGCAACTTCTGATAAAGTTCATCAGAAATGTGCTGCAAGCTTAAATGCTGCACAGATGATTCTTGCTGGTTATGAGCACAATATTGATGAGGTGGGTAAATTTTTACAGTGAGTTGTTTAATATTGAAATTTGACTCTTTTTACAGGTTGTCATAATCTCTTCGCCATTTATAGGAAATTTTTTACCCTTATTATTCTTAGACTTGTATATGCATGTCTAGTTAATGAATCTGACTTCTATCTCAGGTTGTGCAAAGTTTGCTCAATTGCCTTGATAGTCCTGAATTACCTTTCCTTCAATGGCAAGAGTGCTTTGCAGTTCTAGCAAACCGTCTTCCCAAAGATCTGAAAAATGAGGTAAAGTGAAACCCTGGTGGCTTTTCCTTCTGATATTACTTCTAGACAGTGACCTGAGCTGGCCTTGCCTTTGTGGTTTGTCAGTTGGAATCGAAATATAAGGAGTACGAGAGGATTTCAAGCTTCCAAGTGGTTGATTTCCCTGCCAAACTTTTGAAGGGAATTCTTGAAGTGAGTTCCTGTCATCAAATTCCTCATTTTGATAAACTTCCTTTGGATGTGAATTCATGATGTGTATTTTAAACTGCAGGCTCATTTGTCCTCATGTCCCAACAAGGAAAAAGGGGCTCAAGAAAGGCTGATTGAACCTCTGTTGAGTCTTGTGAAGTCCTATGAGGGTGGAAGAGAGAGCCATGCTCGTAAAATTGTCCAATCCCTTTTTGAAGAGTATCTTTTTGTTGAAGAACTATTTAGTGATAATATACAGGTTAGTATGATGATTTCAATCGTTATGCAGGTATTGTATTTGTAAAACAATCTGTTAATTTTGTGCCTTATCCTAGTAAGGGCTAGAGTGAGGCTTCTTTTTCTGTGTGATATTAGAACTTAAAAGCATATGTCATTTGTTGTTTCTCCACCCTATTACTTCTAATTTTTACACTCACAATTGATCATTTTAATTTTTTCTGTTATCTATATCAAATGTTTACTTATCTCGTGGTGTTGTAGATAAACTCCTCTTTGGTAACTTCATTTTCCCTGCTTGTTCCTACAAGAGGCTTATAATACAAAAAACTAAATTAGAACAAACCAAGCAGCTCTTCTAAAATTAAAGATGTCTTATCTATCATTTAATTTTTTAGAATATTAATAACCTTTACCCTTTTACCTGATGTCTAGGCTGATGTAATTGAACGTCTCCGTCTTCAATATAAGAAAGATCTGTTGAAGATTGTGGATATAGTTCTCTCACATCAGGTATAAACTTTTGCAACATACTCAGCTTGAGAGTTTTGCTTCCTTCAAGTCATGTTACATTATTATGTAACTATATTACTAACTACATTCATTGGTTTCAGGGTATCAAGAGTAAAAATAAGCTGATACTACGACTAATGGATAAACTGGTTTACCCCAATCCTGCTGCCTACAGGGATCAATTAATCCGCTTCTCTCAACTCAACCATACTAACTATTCTCAGGTTGGACATTACCCTTGGATATTCTGCTCAAGCTGAAAAACAAAGTTCTATGTTCTTCATCTTGTTTCATTTTCAGATGTCAAATTGTTTCTTCTCCAGGGAAGATTTGTGAATATAAGTTATCGGCTTACTGCTCCGTATTGAGGAATCAGGATGATACTTTTATCTTCTTTGGATCTTTTTTAGCAGATTCCTTATGTGTAATTATCTTGATGCAGTTGGCCCTTAAGGCAAGTCAATTGCTGGAACAAACTAAATTGAGTGAACTTCGATCCAACATTGCTAGAAGTCTTTCTGAGTTAGAGATGTTCACTGAGGATGGTGAAAATATTGATACTCCCAAGAGGAAAAGCGCTATTAATGACCGAATGGAGGACCTTGTTAGTGCTCCTTTGGCAGTTGAAGATGCTTTGGTGGGTTTATTTGATCACAGTGATCACACCCTTCAAAGAAGGGTTGTGGAAACTTATATACGCAGACTCTACCAGGTATTTCAGCTTTTCTATCGCTATTTGATCCTTTCATTGTTTTCTTGCTTGTTAATCTTTTGTTCTAGGTGAGGGTAGAATGGGGTTATCATATGCTTTTCTAATTTTTAATATCTGCTGTCAGCCATATCTTGTCAAAGGGAGTGTCAGAATGCAGTGGCACAGATCTGGTCTTATTGCTTCATGGGAGTTCTTAGAAGAGTACATTGAAAGAAAGAGTGGGGTTGAAGACCAAATGTCAGATAAAACGCTGGTGGAGAAACACACTGAGAAAAAATGGGGCGTAATGGTTGTAATTAAATCTCTTCACTTTTTGCCTGCAATTATCACTGCTGCGTTAAAGGAAGCAACCAATAATCTTCATGAAGCAGTTTCAAGTGCTGCTGGTGAACCAGTTAAGCATGGTAATATGATGCATGTTGCATTAGTGGGCATCAACAACCAGATGAGTTTACTGCAAGACAGGTACTGTTACAGTAACTCCTTCTATATGTTAAATTGTTGATGCAGCAATTAGGCTCTGAGCTCGTGGCGTTGAGGTCTCATTGTGCTCTCTCTCTCTCTCTCTCTCTCTCTCTCTCTCTCTCTCTCTCTCTGGCTCTCCTTTATATAGATCAACTATTAGTATCCTTTTTGTTGAAGTTCCTATTAGGACCTACAATATCTTCTTGACAAGTTACTTTTTTGTGCTTTGTAGTGGTGACGAGGATCAGGCTCAAGAAAGAATCAATAAGTTGGCGAAAATACTAAAAGAAGAGGAAGTAGGCTCCACTATACGAGGTACTGGTGTTGGAGTAATTAGCTGTATCATACAGAGGGATGAAGGGCGTACCCCGATGAGGCACTCATTTCACTGGTCAGCAGAAAAGCTCTATTATCAGGAGGAACCTCTGTTGCGTCATTTGGAACCACCGCTATCCATTTACCTTGAATTGGTTAGTTATTTCATGGCTAAAGTCCCTTATCTACCCTAGAAGGTAGAAAAGAAACAATTTCCACTTCTATGCTTGATCATTAACTCAACATTTTTGTTCCTTTAGGACAAACTTAAAGGCTATGAGAACATACGGTATACTCCTTCTCGAGATCGTCAATGGCATCTGTACACTGTTATGGACCAAAAGCCTCAACCTGTTCAAAGAATGTTTCTTCGAACACTTTTAAGACAGCCAACCACAAATGAAGGATTCTCTTCGTATCAAAGGACGGATGCAGAAACACCTAGTACCGAATTGGCTATGTCCTTCACTTCAAGGAGCATTTTTAGGTCCTTGATGGCTGCAATGGAGGAGTTGGAACTTAATTCACACAATGCCACTATCAGACCTGAACACGCTCATATGTACCTCTATATTATACGCGAGCAGGAAATAAATGATCTTGTGCCTTATCCCAAGTAATTATGGCTGCATACTTGTCTATTTAGATTCTTAACATACGATAAATAAGTTTTTGTCTGTCTTACACTTGGATGTTAATTCCAGGAGAGTTGACATAGATGCGGGCCAAGAAGAAACAACAGTTGAGGCAACCTTGGAAGAACTAGCACATGAAATCCATTCATCGGTTGGTGTAAGAATGCATAGATTAGGAGTTGTAGTTTGGGAAGTCAAGCTCTGGATGGCAGCCTGTGGACAGGCAAATGGCGCATGGAGGATTGTTGTAAACAATGTGACAGGTCATACATGCACTGTACATGTAAGTCCTAGTTTAAAAGGAAAGCTTTCCTGCATAGCACAAAAATTCCCTGTGACAAGAAAACTAAGTTTCGGCTTCCGTATTAACATAATTAATTGAAACTTCTTGGGTAAACCTTGTAACTACAAACCAGAAGACGGTTCTGTTAATAATGAAAAAGGAGTATCCTCCATATATTTGATAAGAGATACACTAGTCAGCTTATAATTGTTAATTTCATAGTCCATATCCTTTTATTAGTTTTTAGAATAATGAAGCATGTGATAGATAGAATTCATGTACCAGCAGTTCATCATTGAGTGTCTGGGAATCTGCAGCAAGAACATATTTTATAGACAAAGCTCTTTGGGTAGGGAAAATAGTTAGAACTCAGAAGCATGACCCTCTTTAATGTTGGACTCGTTTTTTCTTTTCTTTTATTTATTTATTTAATATTTTAAATCTTCTTAGTATCAATATGGAAGTGACCAACCATTAGTGAATTAAATATGTGACCTCAATTTCACTCTTCTGGGTGGACTGGTTACCAATAAATTCTCTTTCTTGGCTATTTCTGCATTGAAGGGATAGTAAATGAAGATTATTAGTATATTGACTTGATTGCCAATTTACTTATTTGCAGATATACCGAGAAATGGAAGATACCAATACTCATAGAGTGGTATACAGTTCAATCACTGTAAAGGGTCCACTGCATGGTGTACCTGTGAATGAAACTTATCAACCTTTGGGAGTTATTGATCGAAAACGTCTATCAGCAAGAAAGAACAGTACCACTTTTTGCTATGATTTCCCCCTGGTAAGTGCTATTTAATGGATAAGAGTTGAAATATGGGACTGCTCCTTTTAATGACTAGATCAAGAAACAAATCAAATTATATTTGCTGAGGATAAATGCTTCGTGCAGGCATTTGAAACAGCCTTGGAACAGTCGTGGGCAATCCAACAGCCGGGATTTCGAAGACCAAAAGATAAAAATCTGTTAAAGGTAACAGAGCTTAGATTTGCTGACAAAGAGGGTAGTTGGGGTACTCCTCTTGTTCCTGTGGAGCATTCTGCTGGACTCAATGATGTTGGGATGGTAGCTTGGTTTATGGACATGTGTACCCCCGAATTCCCATCCGGAAGGACAATATTGGTTGTAGCAAATGATGTGACATTCAAGGCTGGTTCTTTTGGCCCTAGAGAGGATGCATTCTTCCGTGCAGTTACTGATCTTGCATGTGCAAAAAAACTGCCTTTAATTTATTTAGCAGCAAATTCTGGTGCCCGTTTAGGTGTTGCCGAGGAAGTCAAAGCCTGTTTTAAAGTTGGTTGGTCTGAGGAGTCCAACCCTGAGCATGGTTTTCAGTATGTATATTTAACACCTGAGGATTTTGCTCGGATTGGATCATCTGTGATTGCACACGAGCTAAAGCTTGAAAGCGGTGAAACCAGATGGATAATAGATACCATTGTTGGGAAAGAGGATGGCCTGGGGGTTGAAAACTTGAGTGGTAGTGGAGCCATTGCTGGTTCCTACTCAAGGGCATACAAGGAAACTTTCACATTAACATATGTGACTGGTAGGACTGTTGGAATAGGGGCTTATCTTGCTAGGCTTGGAATGAGATGCATACAGAGGCTTGATCAGCCTATAATTCTTACTGGTTTCTCAGCACTAAACAAACTTCTTGGTCGGGAGGTATACAGCTCTCACATGCAACTTGGTGGACCTAAAATCATGGCTACTAATGGAGTTGTACATCTTACAGTTTCAGATGACCTTGAAGGTGTTTCTGCTATTTTGAAGTGGCTTAGCTACATTCCTTCTCATGTAGGTGGCTCACTTCCCATCGTAAAGCCCCTTGACCCTCCTGAAAGACCAGTGGAGTACTTACCAGAAAATTCTTGTGATCCTCGTGCTGCTATTTCTGGAACTTTGGATGGTAATGGAAGATGGCTCGGTGGAATTTTCGACAAGGACAGCTTCGTGGAGACACTAGAAGGATGGGCAAGGACAGTCGTTACAGGAAGGGCAAAGCTTGGAGGAATCCCTGTGGGGATTGTTGCTGTAGAAACACAGACAGTGATGCAAATAATACCTGCTGATCCGGGCCAGCTTGATTCCCATGAGAGAGTTGTTCCTCAGGCTGGCCAAGTGTGGTTCCCTGATTCTGCTACTAAAACAGCCCAAGCAATAATGGATTTCAACAGAGAAGAGCTCCCACTTTTCATTCTAGCAAACTGGAGAGGCTTCTCTGGTGGTCAGAGGGACCTTTTCGAAGGAATTCTCCAGGCTGGTTCGACAATTGTGGAGAACCTTAGAACATACAAGCAGCCCATTTTTGTATACATCCCAATGATGGGTGAACTCCGTGGTGGAGCATGGGTTGTCGTTGACAGTCGGATCAATTCCGACCATATTGAAATGTATGCCGACAGAACAGCTAAAGGAAATGTCCTTGAACCAGAAGGGATGATTGAGATTAAGTTTAGAACAAGGGAATTGTTGGAGTGCATGGGTAGACTTGATCAGAAGTTGATAACTCTGAAGGCAAAACTTCAGGAGGCTAAGGACAAGAGGGACACCGAGTCCTTTGAATCTCTACAGCAGCAGATTAAATCTCGCGAAAAACAGCTTTTGCCTCTGTATACCCAGATAGCTACCAAATTTGCTGAACTTCATGATACTTCCTTAAGAATGGCTGCTAAGGGGGTAATAAGACAAGTTCTGGACTGGGGTAACTCGCGCGCCGTCTTCTACCGGAGACTGTACAGGAGAATTGGTGAGCAGTCACTTATCAACAATGTGAGAGAAGCTGCTGGTGACCATTTGTCACATGTTTCCGCCATGGACTTGGTCAAAAACTGGTATTTGAGTTCCAACATTGCCAAAGGTAGAAAAGATGCTTGGCTGGACGATGAAGCCTTCTTCAGTTGGAAGGAAAATCCATTGAATTATGAGGATAAACTAAAGGAATTGCGTGCACAGAAAGTGTTGCTTCAATTGACAAACATTGGTGACTCGGTTCTAGATTTGCAAGCTCTGCCTCAAGGACTTGCTGCTCTTTTAAGCAAGGTAAAACACTTCAAAAGAATTCTTGTTTCCTTAACTGTTAATTATCACCATCATTCATTTAATTATTATTATTTTTATTTAAGAGTTGAAACGTTTATATGACATGTAATTATAAAATGTGATGCAGTTGGAGCCATCGAGTCGGGTGAAGTTGACGGAAGAACTTCGAAAAGTACTTGGTTAGAACTTAGAAGTTAGAAGGCAAGCATACCTGCAATCGTAGTTTCACTGTTTAGTGTTTACTACGTTGATGGTCGCATATATGTATCCATTTTATTAGTGCAATCCGTTGGCTATGTTGTATCATCCCCTGCTTCAAAGTGTATATGAGAGATGTTGATAGCTTTGTAATTTTAGTCTGGGAATGGATCACAACCAGCACCACCAGATTCCTTCTATTTATTTGCTGGTTAATTCATCCATGTCATGTATCTCAATAAATTTGTAATAATTTGTAACATTTATTATTATCAACATCATTATTTATTATTATTCTTGAATAAGAAAAGTTTTGGTCAATTTATATTAGCATGTCACGTTGCCAATCTGCTGCTTTTTTAATCCACTGTGAGTGCAGTTCAAGTGAACACCGTAGGCGTTGCTACCAAGTCTCATTGAAATTGATGGGCATAAATTTGACCATCATGGAGCTGCCAATTCTTAAACCCGTCACCGACGTCGGCAATTAACCGCTCTAAGCAATGAAGGAAAATAGATGAATCTTGCGCTTTATTCAATAATGAATATAAAAAATGAACATCAACGTTTTATCAGTGAGACACTGGACGCTTCATTTTTTCTCTTCTTTTACGGGACTTCATTTATACATTGAATATTAATTCTAGTAAAACTATTTTTTGGTTCATTACGAGGGATTAGTATTCACCAGAGAGCCTGTTGTTTTGGTCGACAGGCCCAAGAGACAGAAATTATTTCCTCTGGTGGCAGAATACAAATACAAAGAAAGGGATGAGCCGGAAAAAGAAAAAGAAAAAGGGAAACATGATTAAAAAATAAAAAAAAGCCATGGGGGTACACCGGGATACAGGCCCAGATGAACTTAACTTGATATAGAGTCATACAGAATGGAGGGGATATGTTTAAAACATCTCTATGTAGTTCATGTGAGCCTTCTATTTACCAATACAGAACTTCCCAAATATATTTGATAATACTTCTTCAGATATATCTTCTCCACTTATCTGTCCAAGGGATAATGCAGCATCCCTCAAATCAATTGTCCAAAAATCTAATGGTAGTTCCTCCTTTATTGACGATTGTAACCTTTCAAGAGCTTCCTTGGTCCGAACAAGTTGTTCACATTGTCTCTGAACCATACAATTATATCAGAACAAATGAACAATGCAATCACATCCTATCTTTACCCCTCTTTTATGTGTGTCTGTGTGCTTGCAAATCTTAGGAAAAAGTCACGTAGTAGAAAAATATTGGAAAAAAAATGCATGCAACACTTGGTAAAAGAGGTATATCCTCAACCTTCACCTCTAGTTCAATTCAAACAAATATAGATACATGATCCCAGCACTCTCCCATGCAAAAGGTAAAAAGAAACATTTAAAGCTAAGACTTTGGGAATTGTGAGAGAACCAAAATGGTAAAGTACCTGATTGACAGTCCATTGGCGACCCCCAGAAGGAATGGCATCAAGTCCCACAAGCTCTAGTACTGCCCTCTCTAGGTCTTGTAATCCTTGACCGGTAACAGCACACGTAAACACGCGTTTACTGAAGATATCATGACTCTGACATCCTCTGTCCCAATCTGTCTCAGCGCGTGGATTGCAATCTATCTTGTTGACCGCAAGTATTACTGGGATCAAGGATCCAGTTGAACTCTAATTAAAGAAAGATTTTAATAGGATGGAAAACAACGCAGAAAGATTTAGTAAAGACTGAAAAACAAACAAACAACTTTCACTTTCTAAACAGAATGACAGACAATAATCACACATATCAATCTTAATGCCAAAAGAAAGAGATCCGGTATAATTTAATATTATAATGTTTCAGGGCCTTTATCCCAGAATCAGAGTGTGTCAATAACTCAATATTTATAAGATGGCCAAGTTGTGTTTGCCAGTTTTTCATATGAATTCTGAAACGATATTAAGAAAGTGGTAACCTGTCTAGTTCTATGCTAGCCAATGTTTGTGCCAAAATTTGCGTTATCCAAATCTTTCTTCCCCAAAATAAAAATGTTTTATTTCTATCTATATCAAGATAAATACTAAATATCATGAACAAGATAGGAAGAAAATGAAGATAGAGGATTATAGGGTAAAACCTTAGCAGACTGAATCCTTTCTAGAAGTTTGGTGTCTTCAGAAGTCCACCCTTCAACAGCACTCACAGTCATGATAATTAGATCAGCACCCCTAGCAACAGCTTCTGATCTCTCTACACCTGTTAAGGGAACAGAAATAAATATCAGTACATGGAGAAATGAGTTCAAGTAAGAAGAAAAATACCGACATCCATGCACAAGATTTATTGCCATAAGACGAAGTCCTTATCCCTAACTGATATCCTTTACAAACTTAAGACTTATTCCAGTGCTCCAGTAATCCATACACTAATCATAACATAAATCAGTCTCTTTGGTGGTGCAAGATAAAAACTTAAATTTGCGTTGATCTAAAAGGAAAGAAAACCTCACCAATCTTTTCCACAACATCATCAGTGTCCCTGATTCCTGCAGTATCAAGAAGGGTTATAGGGATACCATTGACACTGACACTTGCTTCAATTACATCACGAGTGGTTCCAGCAATTTCAGTAACTATTGCCCTCTCACTCTGCATGCTACAAGAACACCATGCTCAATAAGTTAAATAATCAAAAAGTTAAATAATACAGTTAGATGATCATCAAGTTATTATCAGGGAAAAAAAACGTGACTCATTTCACGTTAGTTGCGACCAGCTAATTGTGTCCCAACAAATTTTACAAAAGCTTGTTAATCTTGGTAGCAAATTCAAGTCATGAGAAAACTCGAGAAATGGTAGTATATTATATTTAGCCTTCCTAGGTGTGGCAAAGTAGCCTTGACTTTTCAATCTCTCATTGCAAGGTTAATACCTAGACCGAAGATTCCATAAATGAAACAAATATCAAAATTAAATTATTTAATATTGCATCGATAAAATGACAGGACTTACTTTGCTCCATGCATTTAGAAGGCTTGACTTGCCAACATTTGGACGGCCAACAATTGCTATCTACAAGAAAACCATATTGAAAGAGAACAATATTCAGCAACTATTACAGTTTGACGAAATTCAAATGAATATGGACGTAGAAAAGTTGTCTTCATTGAAAGAGAACAATATTCAGCAACTATTACAGTTTGCAATGGACTAATACAAAGGCGTCATTCAGATCATACCTGTAATCCAGACTGCAGAAGCCTGTCGTAATTTTCTGCCTCCAATGCACTCTCAACATCTTGCGACATGCTATGAATTTTATCCATAATAATATTCAAATCCAAAGGAGGCATCTCATCCTCAAAATCTAAACGAGCTTCAATCTCAGTAAGCAACTCAATGCACTGCATTCTCAACGATCTTACAAGAGAGGAGAAACCACCCTATCCAAGAAGAAACATTTTTGTTTTTTTTTTTTTGGTTAAATTTCAGTATAATTTCCCCAGCAGTCAAAAGTAACAGATATAAATACCAAAACCATTAAATGCAATTACACAAGCCCATCTAACAAAGAAATTATTACATGCTCAAGAAGCAGCACCAGCTAGATTACGCTCTACATAATAAGAGACTGTAAAATGTCCAAGCTAGTGATAATTTCTATCCTCAACTGTCGTTCTATAATTGAATGAGTACAATTTAGTTGGTGCTCCTTGAGAGTTTTAGAATTTCTCCATCTAATATCTAACACTAACAAAAATGCACAATCACAAACACATTTTATTGCATTGCAAAATCAAATCAAACCAAATTCGAGTTAGACATGCCTGGATTCCGGCCAGTGCTGCATCTGCAGCAGCCACAGACTTGGCGGTAATCAACCTTCCAACATTCTCAGCTTGTGATAGATCCAACCGACCATTTAGAAACGCACGAAGCGTAAACTCTCCTTAAAAAAAAACACAATGAAATTTGGAACACAACTCTACTTCAGACAACAAAAACATTCATTAATTGCAAGCATTGCTCCAATTAACTAACTATCACAGTAAGAAGTAAAGTTGAGAGGGAGAGAGAGAGAGACCTGGCTGAGCAAGTGTAGCTCCAGCTTCCAAGCAAGTTCTGAGAACTCGGCGCAGACACACTTCACTTCCATGACACTGAATCTCAACAACGTCCTCGCGCGTGTAAGATTTTGGCGCCAGCATCGGCACCGCCAAAACCTCATCGATCACATTTCCCTCCGAATCCAAAACGACTCCGTACTCCACCACGTGGCTCATCGGTTTCCAATCATTGTTCTTGCTCCTTTTGGCGGGTCGAAACACTCGACCCGCCACGGAAACCGCAGAAGGACCTGAGAGTCGAACGATTCCGACGGCGCCAGGTGGACCTCCCAACGACGTTACTATCGCCGCGATTGTGCTCCCTTTCTCAACTACGTCGCTTGGAGTAACGTTTCTCGCCACGCGCTCGTCTCTGTTGAGCAGCAGCGCGTGGTTCTCTGGACCTTTGGAAGTTGCGGTGGCGTGGAGTTTGCGAGGTTTAGGGGAGAGAAGGAGGAAGTGACACGTGGCACGGATGGTACAGAGTGCAGGCATAGATGTGCGCGGTGGCGGAATGAGGCAGTTAATGTGGCGAAGGAGAACCCGGAGGGCGGGTAAGTGCGCCATCACTGCGTTTGGTTTTTCTGAGGCTCGTAACATTCGTTATCTGCATTCTCCTGTGATTTGTCCGTACTCACACCCGGATCCTCAATGAGGCCTGGCCCATATAAGGCCCATGAAATAGTTAAGGCCCATATCTAGGCAATTTGGAAATTTTCATTGTATTGACTATTGACCCAGAACATCATTATCATCAATGTAGATTTGTAGTAGCATGAAAAAAAACCATCAAGTCTTAAAATATCAACATGATGATGACAGGGAGTCAAGGAAGTCATTCTTGTATCTAAAGACTGTAGGAGTAAAGATTAAATGAGAGGCTCGTTTCTTCTTCAACGACACATCTTTAGTAAATTGAGCTTTGCTTTCAGTCGTTTACCTCCTTTCCCCTCATTAAATGATAATAAAGTCAAAACACAATGTCACTGGAAAATTTCAAAGGAAGAACGTTTGTCTTGTTAATGATTGAGCATTAAGACTAATGTGTTTGAAGTATTGAAATGCTTATATGTTTTTTAAGTAGTAATTTTTTGGGTATATCTTGAAACATATAATTCCATGAAAGGACCTTCAAAAAGTAATAAATAATCATCTAAAAGTAAATATTGGAACTACTATTTGAATGTGCATTTGCATTCACCATTCCCAAGTCCCCACTACCTGGACGTTTTCCGGTGTTCATACATTCCCCCATTGAAGCCCCGGCCCCCTCTTAATTTTTTAAGACCAAAAAGAAAGGCAACATAATAATAAAATATTAAAACAGCTACATAGTACAATATTATTATTATTACCAGCACCATGCACCAATTGAGAAAGGTGCATTCTATGGTGCCTATTTATATTTGCCTAACTTATTAAAACAAGATAAAAATTAATATTTAAATTAAAAATATAAAAATAAATGATTTTTTAATATTTAAAATTTACCATATAATATAAGTTCGGCAATTTCGACACCAAAATTATAGGCACTATAAAATTTGCCATTGAGAAAATGGTTAAAGATTTGTTACAACTTTCGTACATTCAGTGTCTGAATCTGACATCAGACATACTTTTTACCTCTTTTTTTTCTTCTTTTGCTTTTTACGAAGCCTGCTTGAATTGTATGTATGAATCTGGCGTTGTTTTGCCTCTTGGTTCATTCAAGAGCCAAACATTATTTACATATCCAGCATCCAATGCTTAACGTTCCTAGCACCAAGAATCACAACCACCAAATGGTAGAAAAAGTAATACATAATACAGAAAAAGAAAGTAATTACTTTTCAGGGAGATTACAGAGAGTGAGAGATGAACAGCTTCCCTTTTACTGAAAAAAAAATACACTTTTCCCTCTCATTATACAGACAACTAGGTTAGATTCCTATGGTTTTGTTTCTCAAGCAAAAAGAAGGGAAGGAGTTAATGCTTATTAGAGTTATTTAATGATTTTACATCTTATACTATACTTGTGTGCATGTATATGTATTTGCCCACTTTAGGATAAGGATATCCATATCATATAGCACTAACTATCAGATAGGCCATTATCATCTACCCACTTTATTATTTCCTTTTTTTTTTATTAGTGATGGACCATCTCACTCACTCTTGATCCTATAGTTGACTATAGCAGAAACCACATTGGCCTCTCTTCTCTTTTAACATTTCACATTTGTGCATGTCCCATTTCAGTTTCCTCTCTCTTCTCTTCTCTCTGTTTGAATGCAAAATTGAGATCATTGTTCATTGTTCTTTCATGGGTCCTCAGCTAGCTTTGGAGAACAATATGCAACTGCCTCTGCAACTGTGAGGAAGATCTTGTTCTCACCAATCATGTTTGCAAGCTTTGATGTGTAAATCTTGTCAATCACCACTGGGCCAGGATTTGCCAGAACAAGCTGTGTCCAAACAAAGAAAAATTAAAGAGACTCCTTTTGGTAAGATACTAGTTGTCCATGATAATATGTTCAGCTTGAATTATTGTTGATTTCATTTGTTTCATATAGCAACCATAATATATAGTTTGGTTACCTCAACATCTCTCTTCTCAAGACTTCTGTGTAACTCTTCAAGGGCATGGATGCCACTGGTGTCTATGTCAGTAACGGCTGCACAAAGAACACAAAGTATAAGTTAGTTAATACTTATAGAAAACTAACAAACCAGAACAGTATGTTCTTGCTTGACATAAAAATCAGATAAAAACCAAGGTAGAGAATAGAGAGACTCTCACGTGACATTTCAACAATCAAAAACTGGATTCTTGTTTGGTAATCTCCTTTTCCTTGTTCTTCTTCATCCATCAACCATCTTAGTATCCTGCAAGAGAGAGATCGCATCACTTTCAAATCCTTTTGTAGATTAGAAGAGGGATATTAAACAATGTTTATGCAGAATATGTCAATTTGAAACAAAGAAGGACCACATCTTCTACCTTTCTTTGACATAATTGGAGTTGGAGAAATATATTGCAGAATCAACTCTCACAATAAGTACACCTGGAACCTTACTAGCTTCTGGGTATTGATGGATGTTTCTATACACAGTTGTTCTAGGAATCTTCCCCAAAATACAAGTTCTAGGCCTTGTAACTTGTAGTAGAATCTTTGCAAAGGATATAGAAACCTGCCACAAAAATTGACCAGTAGAAACTACTTCACATTTTGAAAGCATAAGATAACTAAGCATACATTAATTAATATTTAGTACTTACAGCAATTAGAAGTCCTATCTCAACAGTGGCAAAAACAACACCAAAGAATGCTCCCATGCAAGCAACAAAATCAAATTTATCAATCTTCCAAATCAAAATAGCTGCCTGATAGTCCACAAGGTTGATGACAGCAGAAATGATGATTGAAGAAAGAATGGCATTTGGAGTGTAATGGAAAAGGGGAGTGATGAATTCCAGGGTTAAGAACACAACTACAGACATCACAATATTAGATACTGCAGTTTGACAACCAGCCATGAAATTCACTGCTGACCTAGAGAAAGAACCTGAAAGCAACAGAAAGATAGATTAGAATCTTGCACTTCAATGATGAACCACAAAACAATACCATAAGATGATTATAATCCTTATTCTCTTTTATATTCCAAAGTCCTTAAAGAAAATAGTGAAGAGTGATAGACTCATTTCTCCCCTATTTTGATTTATTAGTAGAAGCAAACAGTGGATAGTTATTGCTTAGTTTTTCTTTCCTTTGGCTCATAATATTTATCACTTTAGTTATTTCATGAAGTTGAATTCAAGCTTACCAGTTGCAACATAACATGAAGTCATTGAACCTACAACATTCATAGCTCCTAATGCTACCATTTCTTTGTTTCCATCCAGTTGATAGTCCTTCACAGATGCAAATGTTCTTCCAATTGCTACAGCTTCCTGATAGCAGAAATGCAACGGTTCGATTGGAATATGGAGGAATATAAACTTTTCAAGAGAGGTATACATTAATGTCAAGATTTATTACTTACAGTTAGTGCTATCATGCCTGCCATGACACCAATTCTAAAACCTTTCCCAAGGTAGTCACCGGTGAAATATATTTCTTTAACAGATGAAGGATTGATCCCTTTTTTAATGTTTCTAACCTTCACATATAAATAGACACATATTTAGTTCTGCTGCATTTATAGTCATTCTTGATTCTGACTCCAATCATATGAATAACACAGGGTTCTATCTATTTTACTTACAATTTCTACTCCATGTTTATCTGCACGTGTTATGAATACAAAAAAAGTGGACAAGATAACACATATCAATGGGGCAATTGCTGGCACCCAGAAGAACTTTTTATTCTTCTTTCCCTGATCCACATAACAGAAAATGATGAGAGGATCATTACAATCCTACTTATAGAATTAAAAGAACAAACAGCCAAAATTAATAGGTTTAATGTCTTTACAATGAATTTGGCAAATAGAAGAAAACCCAAGAAGCTTGCTCCAATGAGTATAGTTTCCCAATTCCACTGCAAGATGTTAGATAAATCAATCAGTTTCATGCATGCATAAGGAAAACACTAATTAGAAATTGTTGTTTAGGCAGGACTTATTTATAAGGAGCAGTGATAGATAGAATAACCCATTTTTTCACTTGTATATCCTTATTACTCCATCACCATATAGGTGACTCAATATTCTTTATTTAGTAGGAGAAACACTCTATTATCTCGTAACACAGTGATTAGTCTATGAATATACAATAAGTACGTCTTATTATATATCATTGGCATGTGTATAAATAATCCTATATTATTGTTTGTCTGTGTGCGCACGCACGCGTGAGAGAGAGAGAGAGAGAGACATACTCCATGATGGGCTGTGGAGACTACTGAATGCATCACATTGACAATATCAGTTTTTTTTGTGAAATTTTTTGTTTGAATCCCAAGAAAGCCCTTAAGTTGTTGAAGGGCAATGGTGATGGCAGCACCCCCCATAAAACCAACAATAGCTGCATGGGACAGGAAGTCAATCAAGAATCCCAACCTGAAAACAAGAGAAAAAATCATCATCATATGATGTTGTAAACCGTGGAATCTTCATTTGCTTAGGCAAAGGTAAATACAAATTCCCTTGTATATGATACCTGAAAATCCCAAGTGTTGCTTGAGTAATCCCAGCAAAGAAAGTGGCTGTGAAGGCAAGTCTCAGATATTCCTCTGGATGTGTAGTAGGATCAATCTCATTACTAAGTGAGGTTCCCAACAAGAGAGAAACCACTGCCACTGGTCCTATTGCGATATCACGGGAGCTACCCATGACAGCATAGATTAGTGGTGGAACAAAGCTTGAGTCTGCAAATGGCAACACAAAAATCTCAGTCCAACGAAAAAAAGCAAGGTAATCAAACCAAAGAGTTTAGATGAATTCATAATTTAGTAAAATCGACTCAAGTTCGATTTGAGGACCTAAACTTATAAACTCCTAAGTTAACTTAAGAGTTAGATATTTTTGGACAAGCTAAGAGACTTACACAGTCCATATTCTGGTTGCAACTTTGCAAGCTTGGCATATCCGATATCCTGTTTTTTTCAAGTCAATTATTAAGAAAAGTGAACTTAAAATATCTTCAAGTGAAAAGCACAAATTCATGATCTTAGTAATGAAAATTTAGTACCTGGGGAATGCAAAGACTCGCAATAGTTAGGCCAGATATAAGATCTCCTCTAAACTTCTTAAGGTTATAACTTCTCCCCCAGTTGAGTATGGGGAACAAGGCCTCAATACCGAGGACGAACTTTCGCGATTTCGGTTGGTCCTTGAAGGATCTTAGAGGATCATCAGCAAAGAATGTCTCCTTGATGGTTGCCTTGAATTCTTGGAACAGGTTCTGTCGTGGAGGAATTCCCACTTTGTGCACATATGGTGGTGCCTGTTGTTGGCCTTGTGATGAAGATATTGAAAAGCTTCTCTCATCCATCTGTTTTGTTTCAAGGTTCTCTTCAGCTGAAGCACCCATTGAAGACATTAACAATAATGCCCCTTCACCTATACAAGGTTATTATGTTGCATGCAGTTTATCAATACATAACACAACCAGATGAAATATAATGTATGCAAAGTTCTGAGATGTTTCAACTTTTAACCCACCTGAATGGAACAAGTGTAAGCTGAAGGAAGCTTTGATTCTGGAGTAGGAGCTGTGAAGTTATGGGATAATATAACTCCAAGGACTGTGATAAGTCTAAGTCAATGTTATCAAGCTGAAACAAGCAGAAACATGAAAATATTAATGTGTGAACAGAGATATCATACATGTCACAGTCAATGCACTAATAATTTATGCATAATTTTCAACTCCTTTGAATTGTAAGTACCTAAGCTAAAGTCATATGGTCATCAAGCAATCTCATAATAACTGTAGTAGCTATGAGAAGAATAATGAATTTATAGATTAAGAGGGAAGAAGACTGTGTAAGGAGCACATTTTGTAGCATAAGAAAAGGGACTAGAGAAAAATTAAATAATGCATAGGAGGACAATCAATAATATTTAAAAAATGTACTTTAGGGAGAAAAAGAACTTAATTAAGTTTAAAAGTTCCATTAGAATAATATATTATATGGAAAACAATTATTTTTTTAGTGAGGAATATGATGCTTTGGTGTAACTGATCAAGACAAAGACTAAAATAATTTTGGAAAAGAATCAAGAGAAAAAAATAAGCTGACAATTCAGTTATACTAAGAGAAGCCAAGTTGTGAGCATTTTTACCCAATGAACAAGTGTAATAATCTTAGTCTTTGCCTCTTATTTCCAATGGCATAGAAAAACACTGATATACAAAAGTTATCTGAATATATATCACTTTCTATCGAACTTTAAAATAGTGATGAATTTAAATCCTAGTATAGAACATCTCAATCTCAGAAAAGAGATATTAGAAAGGAATCAAATGCTTTAAACATAAAGAAAATTCAAACAAAGAACCTAAAAGTCCATTCCTTTGAAATAGTCCTCACAAAAAATCAAACAAACCCGTGCTTGTCCAAGAGAATCAAAATAATTATCTTTAATTTCTTTCCTAATTGTTAATGTGAGTTGACGGTCAATAATAATTAACTCATGCATTATGCACTAAACCACAATCACAACAACAATACTAATACCAATAGTAATAATTTAATTAATCTATAAGGTGCTAAGAGAAGTTTTGTATAATTAATAACAGTAATTGCAATAGTAATGGTACAAACTAAATATGAGATAATGCTAACTTTGATCTCTGAATTTTTCAACGTTTGGAAATGACCAAATTAGTTCCTGAGTTTATAAATCTCAATCTCCATTCGTCTTTAATTCAATTAATGTTAACACAGAGTACTGATATAGAACGTTAAAGTGTAGTACTAAGACTTTAGTATGATTAAATATGTATTTCAAATTGGTTAATTGAATTCATTTTAGTCTCTACACCAATATAAAATTAATTAACCAAAATGAGTTTAATTAAAATACCTACTTGATCATATTAACTAACATGTGTCTAATACTCTAATTAACCAATTTAAAACGCTATTTGATTTCTTAGCCAAGTCATCTTACTGTTGGAGATGTGACGCTTATCAGTATTGGGTTAATTAATTATAGTTGAATTAAGAACGAACAAAGTGGAAATTACCACAATTAAATATATGTAATGTAGCATAACTTTTGATTAACGGGGCGCCGCAACATGTGCTCTGCTTACTTTAGAAAGACATGTACATATTACTATTCAGCATAGTAAAAGAGAACAACACAAAATAACGAAGAAGGTTTCCTTGTTTGAGAACATGACAAGATATGAAAATAAACTAAGACTACTTTTTCAAATAGGCCCCTTATGAGATGTGTTTTATGAACCACTAAGTGTCAACTTCCAAAAGAAAAAAAAATGTTAAGTGTGGGGATTTGGGGATGAGAATAAAGTGAAATTACAGAAACAGACACTAGCTACTCACCTCAACCTCACCTATGGTTGTTGTGATGCAAGCCATTGATAGTGGAGGATTCAATTCCAATAACACGTATAGGAGTATCCCACTTTAATTAACATTTCAGAAAATCAAAAGAGCATTGCGAGTCCAACTCTACCAAAAACGGAGAATGAAACAAGGCACCAAAAAGTGGGGGGAAAAAGGTGCATGCAGAGAGAGATTGGCAGAGAAACAAAGCAAATATAATGAGTCACTCACAGCACTTTGGGTTTTAGGTTTGGCTTTGCGATCCCCCACAATGGATGGTTCTCGTGCGTCTTTCTCAAAAGAATTGATTTTTTAATTTGCTTCGAATATGGCAGTTAATTTTTACTGCTAGTATAGTAATAGTATTAATTAAAGAAGAAAAGAAACAATAATAATCCCAGTGTGATATAGATATGATTATTGTCCAGGTTCGATGAATGTAATGCATGACCATAAATATAGGAGTAACATGCATTGTTAAGAATCATCCAACGCTCAATATTGCTAAAAAGCTCGTAAAACTCGGACACAGCACAAACGCTGTTTTTTTCTTTTTTTTTTTTTTTTAAGTTTTACCAGCTGAACTTGTTAAAAAAATACAGCATAACAGATAGAAAAAGTATAGGATACTAACATATTATCTGCTAACTTATTGTTAATAATAATTAATTATTATATTTTAAATAGATATATAAAGAGACACAAAAATGTATTTATAAAGATATTTCTATTAAACACAGCCATAAAAAATATATTTTTATTAGACACATCCACAAAAACACTTCTATTAAACACAATTATAAATAAGAGTTGGCAAAAATTGAATAAACCCAGAATTTCATTGTTTTTAATATTTTTCTGTTTTCCAACATAATCCTAGATATAATGAACATTGAAACTAAAAAAAATATTAGCCAACCATATTTATATCTTTTTTATAAAATTGTCATATTGATAAGTGTACCTAATAGCAAAATCCTTTTATTTTGTAGATCCAACATTAACCGACTTATGTGTCTGGCCTCGTTAAATATCAAAGGAATTGATAGCCCAACTTTATCAAATGTTGTGTTTGGTTGCCGAGAAAAACTTCATATGAAAAGAGCTAATAACGACAACCGGCCAAACTCATAGAATAAGAACTTTGTTCACATCAACGACATAGAAATGCGTGTTTTCATTTGTCGTTAGCCATCTCTTAATCTATGTTTAAGTTATTATCTTAATTATATTTTGGATAATATTTAGTTAATTTAATATAGAATTATAGATTGAATTTTGTTCTAAACATATTTATGGTGGAAGTAATAATTTCTTAAATTTTCACCTTTGAAAATTACGTTAAAATTGTGATACAATATTAATTATTTGTTTTGATCTTTTATATTAAGAAAAAGTATGTTAATCTTGAGCTTTTACTTTTAACATATGCTTCGTCCATTCGAAATTTACATCAAGGCTTATAATGATATTGTGTAATTTAATTTTGTTCATTTTGTACATAGTACTCAGGTTCTAATCCCATTTCCCCACTATTGGAAACATGTAGAATTACATTTTTATTTGGTGAAAAATATACAAAAGTACTAATTATATGTTATTTTATAACAATGTATATTATTTGCCAAAATTTTCAATATTAATTATTTTAATCATGAATTAATGAATACTAATTTGCTATGTTATCAAATTATTTTTTTGGGTATAATATGAATAGTTATTTATTGAAAATCATTTTATTCTTTTTCTTTTATCCAAA
>NC_029791.2:120576821-120586888 GCF_000816755.2 Arachis ipaensis | reverse complement strand
TATTAAAAAAATTAATATAACATTATATATTATTTTTATTTGGATTTACTAAATATAACTGTTTTTTTTTTTTTGTACCAAAGATAGGAGACTCGAACCCGCAACCTCTTAATTGAATATGGGGAGACTATACCATTTGAGCTATTACTCATTGGCGAAATTTGAAAAGATAGGAGACTCGAACCCGCAACCTCTTAATTGAGTATGGGAGTCTATGCCATTTGAGCTACTAAATATAACTGTTATACTTAAAAAAAACAAAACTTTATCAACGGGTGTAAGAATTTGTCTTCAATAATAATGGTAATATTGCTGCGATGAAATTGAAAAGTCAAAGGAGGTAGGAAGACTAGAGACTTTTGTTGATTTTATTGGAGAAGTAGATTGGTTGGGTCAACGCTTGCTGTTATGACTTTATGAGATTTTCTTTCGGCTTTGCGGCATACGTGTAAGTGTAACAAAATATTAAATATATAATATTTCCATTGCATGGGTCCGAATATGGTTGCATTTCGTGGCCACATTCATGCGCTTGCTGAATTTAATTATCGTCAATAATCTTTGCCTTTATTACAATTCATTACTTCCACGGCATGCAGCAGCAATTCCAACTTCAACCTACAATGCAAATCGCTAAAATTCAGCAGAATCAAGGAGAAGAATGCGGCGACTAGAAAATTATTTAATTTGCATAATTATATTTATTTGTGTTTAACTGTTTATTATTAATCCTAAGAGTCTTATTAATATGTTTTAAGAACACATTTTAAAATTATTTTATTAAAAACTATTAAAAATAATATTTTATGATCAATGTATTAAATTATATATTTTTTGGTATGATATTGTTTTATTGATTTTTTAGCAAATCCAAGTGGTTTAATGTCTAAATTTTGGGAGAAAAATTTACTCATCTTTATGAGTATCAGTTTTTGAAAGTACATCAAAGATTCTTTCAATTGATTAAACTAACAAAAGAAAGTCTGAAAAGAAAACAAATAAATTTAAAAGTAAAATTACTGAAAAGGAGTAAAATGACATTAAATTAAAAAAAAAAAGCAAGAAATTGTCTTCCAAAAGATCCAATGACTTTGAAATTAAATACAAAATATAGAATTTTAAAAGAAAATAAACTTGCTTGAAAAATAGTTTTGCAAGAAAAATAAAGATTACAAGAAGAGTTAATAGTCAAAATCGTCTCTGAAAGATACCCGATCTCCATTTTGGTCCTCGAAAGATAAAGTTAATCAAAATCGTCCCCGAAAGATACACGACTTGGTCACGTTAGTTCTTCCGTCAGTTGGATGATGACGTATGAAACACACAAAAATTTATCTCAAACATATGAAACACACAAAAATTTAGTATCAAAAAATATTTCAAATTTAATATTATCAAGAAAAAATAAAAAAAATTATATAAGGACTAATTTGATTACTTTTTAACATTTTAGGGATGAAAATGACTTATGTCTGAACTTTCAAGGACTATTTTGATTATAAATAATTTTTTTACATGTCAAGTGACACGTGGCATAACTGATTTGACACGTCAATCAATCATCTTGTAACACGTGGCATTAACCCACCACGTCATCATCCAACTGACGGAAGGACTAACGTGACCAAGTCGTGTATCTTTCGGGGACGATTTCGATTAACTTTATCTTTCGAGGACCAAAATGGAGATCGGGGTATCTTTTAGGGACGATTTTGACTATTAACTCATTACAAGAAATTTAAATGAAAATAACTCGCAGACTCAGGAATTCACTGGAGATATGAGTGTGCGAGAGTATTTTCTGATATGAGATTCCAACCCTATCCTTCTATTCTTCAACTATTTATAAAGTTTTTTAGTCAATCAAAATCAAGCAAATATATCCCACGTGAATATAATCTTAATTAATCATTTCCGTGCTTTGAATATTGTCCACAAATGCCATCAATTATCTTCACTTATCAACTTCTTCATTTCTTCTATTACTTCATTATTCTTAGATGAGTCCTTATCAATTGAAATTCACTCCCTTGTTGATATGCCATCTTCGATAAGCCCCATGAAGTAAGTTTCTACTTCAAAACTCAGAACTTATTTATTTTCGACAAACAAATTGTCCCTTTAGGATTGATGTGTCTATCGAGCTATCAGTAAAACGCTCAATCCTATTTTCTCTTAAGAATTTTAAAACTCATAACTAAACAATTAATTCAGATACAAGTCATTAACTTCCCACGTTTTCATTATTTCAAAAGTAACACTCAGAAAGATCCATTTCTCCATTAATTACTATCTTCTCTCTCTCCTTTAATCGTGACTTCTCAAAGAAGTTTCTTTATTTTCAAAATTTGAAAATTAAAAAAAAAACTTTATAAATCCTTCGTCTCCACATTTTTATTTTTTCTTTTCAAATTCATCTTCTTCCAATGGCTACGCCAATCTTTTTCTCAAGTTTTTTCGTGCACTCTTTTTCATCCGAAACCAAATCAACACTCATTTCTTTTTCTTTCCATCATTAATGGCCTCTTCTAAAACCCCAGAAACTTCAACAGCCAAAGACAAGGACAAACAAATTGTGACTGAAACTTTTGAGCAGTCTGATTTAAAAATACTGTCTCCATTCAAAGACTTTGAGAACATTACAAATGACAAAAGAATCTTTTTCCCTTTTACTGTCGAAGATGATACTTACTGTTTTATCAATCCTTTGCAAATCTTAGAACAAGTCAAGAAAAACGTCCTTTACTTTCCCAATGCTGAAGGAGAAGAATTGCTTATTAAATGAAACATTTTCATAGCATACTTTATTGATGGCAAAAAACATTTCCGAAACAATCACAAAGTCTCCTTCAAAACTGCCGATTTGTTCGCTTGGTACCAAAGACTCGAACCTGTAAAAGGCGAAGCTTGGAGAGCACAAGGTATACATGAACTCCTTCGTCTTTCTCATTTTACACCAACTACTCATCTTTGGATGATTGACACTGCGCTCTATTTTTAGAACAAGACTACAAACAATTTTCACTTGTCCTGTGGAATGGTTAGTCCCACACTCTTCGATGTAGCTGCTATCACTGGACTTTCGATGAGTAACCCTGTAGCTATATTCGATGTGAAGCCCACCAAATCCTATAACATTATCCAGAAGAACTCTTATGGAGACTTTATTAAACCCAATATGGGTAAAGAATGTAGTCCTATGACAGACGATGAAAGCATAGCCTTCTTGTACTATTGGCTAAATGCTATTGTCTTATGCTCGAGAAATATCTCGATGCAAAAACTATTTATCCCACTGGCCGCCTTACTTCATGAAGGGCACAGGTTCAATTTGGCCAAATTGCTCTTAGAAAATTTATATGATGAATTAGGGCAATTAATTGATAGTTTTTGAATGAAGTCTTCGATCAGTGAAAGAGGTTCCCTTTGGCTTCTACAATTTTGGCTAAATGCCATTTTTGAAAAACACATGAAACAGGGAGGAATTACAACTTCAAAAAAATAAAGCATTGAGGGTTTTCGATTAGTTACCTTTCAACCAAATTTTAAAGATGCACACTCGACTGAAGAGCTCTTTTGGGAAGCATTCTCGAAGTTTCATTCATGCAAGAATTTTTGAACTGAGGAATTAATGCTTGCTCCCTTTTCAAATCAAAGATAACAAAAACAAAGAGCACAAAAAGCTTCCACCAAGATTACCAAACCAACAAAGGTAAAAACTTAGTTAAATTCCTCTTTCATTTATTCTTCTAGAATTCTCATATTAAACTCTATTATCTTTATTTCAGAAACAATCATCCAACGAAAGTTCTTCCGATGAAAGCCCTCAACCTTCAAACAAACAAACTCCTTCCCATTCGAAAGATTCTTCCTCTTTTTCCAATGATTTCAAGTCGAATGATTCATCGGAAACTTCTTCTCACTTTTCGCACCACAAACCCAGAAGGTCTATCAAGATATATTTATTAACTAATTCAACATTAACTTTATCGATTTCAACTTTATTTTACCCATTACAACTTTTATCATAATAAAGGCTGGAAAAACCATTCGACCAACTCCTTTTGCATCAATGGTACAAGTTAACCCAAAAAAGAAGGAAGATCATCATTCAGGTTCATTTTCTTCTAGCGGCAATGTAATCTCTCATTATCTGCCACAAACTCAAAAAGCTCAATCACCTACTCAGCCAACGACTACTTCCATCATCTCTCCTAGATATTTAGTAGGTATAATTAAAATGGTGCTTATCATTTCCTCATCACCTTCTATTCTTTATCTAGATCAACATATTTCTCTGTCATTGATTAGGGCTATAACAACAGCTTTGCCCTTTTCAAACTTAGTTGGTGACAGAATCCCTTTAGGAACTATTTTCCCATTAGACGGGAAAACTACTCAAGAATAAACAGGAGTTACCACCTTGTCTTTACTATTGGAAGGTTCCCGTTGCACCATTGGTTGTCCATTCTTTCTTCCTCGAGGATATGGATAACGGTCTCGATAAAAACCTCGATGACCTCTTTGAAGGTTAGACCTATACTGCGCATCTCAATTACGAAACTCTTCACAATTTCGTATCCATTGCACACCCAAAGCTTGTGAACGATTCATTGAGGAAGGAAAATTCCTCTGAGGAACACCAGAACTTTGTCCCTCCTGCCTTCGAGAAAGTTGTTTTTGTCAAATTTGTTCTTCCTTATGAGCTAACTCTTTTTTCATTCTTTCTTTCTCAAATATAGCTGCAACATCAACATCAAACACGGTATTACAACGAGGGTATAAAGACACATCTCGATCTTTTAAATTTTGTTGCATCAAAAATTCCAACAACCCTTCACTGATGCCTGGATATACTGCTCGAACATTAGCTTTGAAATATGCTAAAGCAGTATCAAACTCATAAGAAAAACTAACCATATTGACCCCTAAAAGGCTCTGCAAAGTTTGTGCTAGCATCGAAGGGATCAGAGTCAACCTTCATGTCCTTTTTTCTATCATCGAACTTTAATCTCCCTTCCATAATTGCTTCTTGAATCAAGTCCCTGAAATGGACACAATTATTAGTTGAACTGCTAGTTGCTTGATAAAACTTAAAATAGGGTTTTCCCTTTAAATCTTTTGTCGAAAGCAATGTTTTACTCTCAGGCAAAACTAATTGTTTATCTTTAAGCAACACATCAAATATTTGATCAGATTTTGAAATATCAAAACTATACTTCTTTCCGCTCTTATATTTTGTATCATTAGATCTATCAACATTTGTGATTTTCTTAAGCAAAGAGCATACATAAAGTGGACCTTTCTTTAATTCAACAAATCAACTTCAGGAAACTTAAAATCAGATTCCTCACTCGAGAATTCCATTTCAACATATGAAACTTTTTCTTTTCAAGAAAAAGATTTAATTTTCAATATTTTTTCATTTAAAATTTTTTCTCTCTCTTTCCAAAGAATCTCTACCTGACGCACTCTTTCTGCCAAATAAGCCAAATCAGGTATATGAACATTAAGCAACTTCTGACACATATAAAAACCTAAACCCATAGTTGCTATTTTCACTACTTGACTTTCGGGAAGAGACACAACATCGACTTCGAACATTTTTTAAACGAATCATGAAGTCATCAATTGATTCTCCATCCTTGCGTTTCAAAGCTACCAAGTCAGTGACGGTCACATTTAACTTTCCTCTAAAAGACTGAGAATGAAAAGTACTCTCTAGTTGTGCCCAGGTTACAATTGAATTAGGCCTAAGATTAGAGAAACAAGTGAATGCATTCTTTGTTACAGAAGAAGGAAAAAACTTCATCTTTAAATTTTCATCATTCGCAAAGATTTCCAACTTCACCATGTATCGAGCAATATGCTCAGTGGTCGATTCACAATTTTCATCAGCAAACTTTGTTACTATTTTTGGATTTTTCATTCCCCTAGACGCTTTTGTTGCTTGCATAACAGCAGAAAAAGTAAAAACAAAATACGGTTGGTTTATGAAACCTACGTTGAAACCCACTCTATTAATCATATCTTCAATAATTCTAGTAACCTAGTATCTCTCACCATGTTGATTGGCTCTCATTCGAGCCAACACCTTATCCACATTTTGATCTCGTCGAACAACTTGAGGAGTATCTCTTTCAAAATGCATATCACCTCCCATATTTTCAGGTATATTCATCCCATTCTTCTGATTTATTTGCAAATTTTGATCTCCTTCATCATAGTCAACAATTCGAGCAATCCTTTCCACTTGTCTAGCAAGATGCTCAAATTTTGATTCATGATCAGTCATCATAGGGTTTAAAATTGTGGTCATTTGCTGGGTCAATAGATTAACTAAACCATGATAACTTTCATCAACATATTGTCGAAAAGCAGCCATAGAACTGGAACCACTCGATGTAGAACCCATTTGATAATCTTGAGAAAACTCAGGGTGTAATGGAGGTATTGGATTATTAACAAAGCTTGACGTATTTCCAAATCTAATCGGAGGAATGTAATCGCTTATTAGTGGAGTATAACTCGGAGGAAGGCCATAAGGTGGCCAACCAGCAGTTACTGGCGGTTTTGCTTGCATCACAGTAATTCGTGAACGTTGATTTTGCTCATTATTCTCACCTAGAGGATTAATAACTGATTCTCCATTAATGTACTACTTTCAGCACGTGACGCTATCTCCGCCTCTGTTTGTGAGACTATAGCAACATTATCATTTGCTGATGATTCTATATTAGTATTAGAAATTTCTTCTGCCATTTGTTTAATTTTGCCACTTTTAAGTCGCATACACTAGATCATTACAAACACCTTTTGACACACTTAATTCTTAAAACTGTCCCACCAGACATGCCAATTTGTTTTACTGATTTTTTAGCAAACTGAAGTGGTTCAATATCTAAGTTCTAGGAACGAAACCTACTCCTCTTTGTGAGTACCAGTTTTCGAAAGTGCATCAAAAATTCTTTCAATTGGTTAAACTAACAAAAGAAAATCTAGAAACAAAACAAATACATTTAAAATTAAAAAGACTGAGAATGAGTAAAATGACATTAATTTAAAGAAAGCAAGAAATTGTCTTTGACAAGATCGAAGGACTTTGAAATTAAACGCAAAATGTAGATTTTTAAAAGAAAATAAACTTGCTTGAAAAATAGATTTGCAAGAAAAATAAAAATTACAAGAAATTTAAATGAAAAATAAAGATATGGAAGGAACCCTACAGAAAAGAAAACTCTTAACAGACTTAGGAATTCGTTGAGGATATGAGTGTGCGAGAATATTTTCTGATATGAGATTCCAACCCTTTTTCCTTCCATTCTTCAACTATTTATAAAGCTTTTTAGCCAATCTAAACCAAGCAAATATATCCTACGTAAATATAATCTTAAGTAACCGTTTCTGCGCTTTGAATGTTGTCCATAACTACCATCAATTATCTTCACTTATCAATTTCTTTATTTTTTCGATTATTTCATTCTTCTTCAATGAGTCCTTATCAATCGAAATTCACTCCCTTATTGATATGCTATCCTTGATAAACCCCATGAAATAAATTTTTACTTCAAAACTCAGAACTTATTTATTTTTGACATATATATATCTTCACTTATCAATTTCTTTATTTTTTCGATTATTTTATTCTTCTTCAATGAGTTCTTATCAATTAAAATTCACTCCCTTATTGATATGCTATCCTTGATAAACCCCATAAAATAAGTTTTTACTTCAAAACTCAGAGCATATATATATATATGCTCTGAGTTTTGAAGTAAAAACTTATTTTATGGGGTTTATCAAGTAAATTTTTTAAATATAGAATAATGAATTTTGGCTTGCCAAGAAGAATCAGAAGGTGTTCCTCGTTATATATTTAAATGTTGAATATTGTTTGCGATTAAAATAAGTAGCAACTCGCGAGTTAATTCGGTTCACTTATAAAAATAGCCAGTCGAGTCAATAAAAATATAAATTATTTTTAGATACAGCTCGACTCGAATAATTCATACATAAGTGAGTTCTGTTTGAGTGAATATGAATTGATTCATTTGACTCGTTTAATTTGTTTTATAAATAAAGCTCTGCATCCAAACAAAATATTTAATTAAATTTAACTAAATTATTATAACAACTTTTTAAATCACGCGCCTCTTTCTCTTTCTTCTTCTCCATTTCCTTCTCCTTTTCCTCCTCTTCGTCTTTCTTCTTTTTCTTCTTCCAAATTCACGCTAGTTCTTCTTCTTCTAAATTCGCACACGCAAATTCTTCTCCCCCCTCCTCTTCCTCCTCCTTCTTCCCCAATGTTGTGTCTTCTTCTTTTTCTTTTCCTTTTTCGTTATTGTCATCACCAATAACACCAACATTTTGCTAACATCTTTATTAGTTTTGATTTTCTCTGATACCATCATTAAATAATTTTGGTTCATTTCTCAGTTTATTTTGGTTCATTTCTGTGTTAATTGAGGTTCACTTGATGCTGCTGATAAGTATTGACTACATTTTTTATTCTTTAAGTAATTTTTTAACTGTTTGTTCAAATCTGAATCGAATTCGGTTCATTTGTGAATTGAGTTAAGTTCACTTTATACTACTTTTAAGTATTTACCAAATCTGTTATTCGTTAAAAAATTCGGTTCATCTCTTAGTTTAATTGATTTCATTTGCATGTAGAAATGAATTGAAATGTATTTTTCTTGCTAATTAAATGTTTATCACTTTTTGTTCAAATTTGAACCGAATTCGGTTCATTTATGAATTGAGTTAGGTTCACTTGATACTACTTTTAAGTATTCACTAAATCTGTTATTCCTTAAAAAATTTGGTTTATCTCTTAGTTTAATTAAGTTCATTTGCATGCAAAAATAAATTGAAATGTGATTTTCTTGTTGATTGAATGTTTATTACTTTCTGTTCAAATCTAAACCGAATTCGATTCATTTGTGAATTGAGTTAGGTTCACTTGATACTACTGTTAAGTATTCACCAAATCTGAACTAAATTTGATTCATTTTTAGATCCAAATGAATCTCAATTAAAAGGAAAAAAGAAAAAATGTAGCAACAACAGCAACAATAAAAGAATGACGATTGAGAGAAAACACGCGAAGAAGAAGAAAGAAGGCAAAGAAGAAGACGGAAGAACGCAAAGAAGAAGAAGAAGGAATGCGAAGACAAAGAATGAGAAAAACGAAGAAGAAGAAGGAAGAACGCGAAGACAAAGACAGAAAAAAAGAAGCGTTATTGAAACGCGTGTGTATACACGCGAATATAATAAAAGTGGTTATTGTTGAATTTAATTAGGCCTTCTCGATTGGACTTGTATACAAAAATATTTGGATGTATAGTTAAGCTCTTGTTTTATTTACAAAAAATATTATTAAAATATTTAAATATTAATTAGGATGGTATATTTACGTATTTACATTTTAATTTGAATTTAACTTAAATAGTTATTATTTCAAGGGGATATCTAAAATCAAGGTGAATTTGAGCCAGAGATCCAAACTTTTTCTTGTGAAAGTTCCAACTTATTTTTTGGGTCAGTGGCAAAGGCGGAGCTTAGTTTTGGAAATGAGGCCATGACCTCTAAATTTTTTATAAATGAACTAGTAATATTATTACAAAAAAACAAATATAACTCAATTGATTTATGTCTCATACTTTTATATTAGATTTGTGGGATCAACTTCCACCTTCTACATTTATTCAATTATTTTTAATTTTAAACATTAACGTCTTGGACTTGGCTTTAATAGATTTTTACAAATTAAAGACCTTTTAACTTATAAGCTTATTCATGCAAATTAGAATCTCATTCTTATTATCATTTGTTATTCTCATGCATTATCAACAAGATTCTACAATTTTAGTGTTGAAATTAGTTGTAGTAAAATTAATTTCTTTTATCTATATAGTTATTTTTTGGGAATCACTTAGATAAAGACGTCTAAAACGTCTTTTTTTAAAAATATTTTTTAGTAATTAAAATTTAATACATATAATCGATTAAATCGTGTTATTTTTGTCAAAATTAGACCAGACAAATTAATCTGACAAAAAAATAGT
>NC_029791.2:120576398-120576723 GCF_000816755.2 Arachis ipaensis | reverse complement strand
TGAAGTTAATTTTTCATGAAATATTAAATATATATTTTTATACATAATAATTGTTTCATAATTGATTTTTTTATATAAATATAGAATAATTGTAAAGTATAACAGATACTGTAATGTGTTTCATGTTTATCTTTCTAGCTATACGTAACTTATAATTATATTACTAAACAATAAATTTGTAATGAATCAGTGACGCCTCTAACTCAATAATTGACATATTATATTTTTTAAATTAAAATCAATATATAATTGCACAGATTAAATATTAAAAATGATGAGAATAATTGACGGTTTTTAATTTTCATATAAGTCAATAACGTCGGTG
>NC_029791.2:120555735-120576357 GCF_000816755.2 Arachis ipaensis | reverse complement strand
AGACTTATTGATTATATAATATTTTTTTTTATCAAAAGTAGAAGACTTAACCCGTAATCTCTTAATTGAGTATAAGAAGACTATGTCATTTAAGTTATTACTCATTGACATTGATCATATAATACTTAGTTTGAACAATTTTTTAATAATGTATTTTCAATCATCATAGCTAATAAGTGAAGAAATTAAAAAAAAAAATACATTGTTAGCGGAGAGTATACTAAAAAAAAATTTTTTTCATAAATTTTTATTGATAAGTCAATAATTATAAAAATCCTAACAACTCTTTATGATAGTCGTTAATAATCATAAAAAAATGCTCACACATATATTTTCAATTATTAGATTATATTAATTATTAAGATAGTCAGACACCAAAAAATTTATTATGATAGTCGTTAATTATTTTATATTTAATTTGCCCTAAATTATTGTTGAGAATTTGAAAATTAAGGGACGGACACTTCAGAAGGAAATTGACTTGCACTAAATCCACAATCATTCATCAAACAAGGCATCTTTGAATATCAACGCCCTGGTATTTATACATGGCCCTTAAAATCCAAGATAAAATAGATTATCCTAATGTAAACTATTTAGAAGTCTCACAAACAAATCTTCATTATTAGTATGCTATAGGTTGTCTTTGTCACTTATTGATTGAAATCTGCCTAATTTCTGTGGCTCCTTTTTCCCTCTTCGGTTATTCCCTCTCACACACATATATGTAGATATAGTTGATGTTAAAAGTTAAAAATATATACCAATAAATTAAATATACATTGATAAATATACATTGATAGAGTGAAAGAAGATATTGAAAATGAATAAAAAGGGTCCGTTAGTTAATCAAGTTTATCTAACTATTAAATTTGTTAGGAAGTTAGTTAAGTCTGTTGAGCTGATACAAGTGGTCTAAGAGTCCGTTTGAGAAGTAGCAGAAGCTACTTTTTTGACTTTTGGACTATGAAAAGTCAGAATCTGTGTGTTTGGCACCATTTTAGAAAAAATTTTTAATTTCTCGAAAAGTTAATTTACAACTTTTTGAAGAAGTAGAAATATATGACTTCTCTGCTTTTCAATAAGTTATTCTACCACTTCCTTAAAAAAATTAATTTTAAAACAAAAAAAATCTACTTTTCTTCTTGATTCTGTGAAAAATACTGACCCTTCACCACCATTTTTACGCAAAGTCTGCTAGAAGCACTGGCCTTCCACCATCATTCCACTATCATTCTCACGCAGACGCAATGTTCCAAATCTCACCATTTTCACGTAATGATTCATGTGATGGAAGTATTGATCCTCCACCACCATTTTCATTGTCAGACAATATTGCATCTGAACAACCTACTGTATATATTCCTTCTAAGTATTTTTTTTATCATTTTATCACTTTATTTTTTATTATTAAATTTGTATTTAATCGTGGCATGAAATTTCAGTTTTGATTTTATTTTTTTCACATGTGATTTTATAACTTGCTATTATTTTCATAGTTAATTATAGTAAGTTCTTGACCTCAATAAAGGAGAAGGGAGTTCTAATAGGAGTAAAAAAAATAAAAAACAACAACAAAATATACATTGACACACATTTTATATTTATTTTTTATTTTCACCTACCATATCATACACAATATTAGTGATTAGGTTATATAAAATCAACATTCAATATTAGAAAGTATTTGTTATCATTGTTATTTTAATATTCATTCTCTTCTGTAAAAAAAAAATTATTTTTTGAGTTATTTATCCAAACATTACAACTTTAAAATAAGTACTTTTATAACTAAAAATCCAAACACAAAATAACTTATTTATAAGATGAAATTAATAAAAATCTTTATGCTTTAATCTCTTTTTCCAAAAGAATTTATTTAAATTATTTACCCAAACTGAACCTAAATCTTCAAAAGCTGCCAGTATATATTATATAAATTTTGTATAGTTGTAAGTCTCAGTTAATGCAATGAAATCTTCTACTGTTTAAATTACTTTTTTCTAAACTCTCTCTTCTCTCGCTTATCTTCTTTGCTCTCACTCACCAGTCTCATTCTTTCATACATTATGAGAAAAGTGTTACAGTAACTAGGTGTGCAAAGCAAAATCATCGTTATTAGCAATTAAACAAAAACAGTAATTTCAGCTTAATTAAATAAATTTTTTCTCTCTACAAATAAAATACTTGCTTTTTTATTTTTGTAATACTATTTTTTTATTTTGATCTGATAAAATTTAAAAAGTTTTGAATTTAGCCTTTATCGCTAGTTTATTTCGTTAGCCATGTTGGCAATAGATAAAATGATTCCTAAATATTTGAACTATTAAATAGTCTTAATAATAAAATATATTGGGGTGAAGTCGTTGGATGTGCCAGAGAAACAGAAATATGTAGCTCTTTCACTGTAGGTCGTGTACAGATTGACACTTGCATAATGGATGTGATTCAAGAACGGGTTCATGTAACAGTTGGTACAGAAGGCTTTAATGTTCTGGTGAGAGAGGTTGGGCATGAGGCATGTAATCTATTTTGCACCGGAAAATTAGAGGATGAAAAAACAACTGCACAAAGGAACTCCGATAGCAAGAGTAACAGTGTCGATGTGGAATTAATGCAGAACCTTGAAGCAGGGCCCTTGCAAGTAGGGATACAGGATGAAGAGCGATTGCTGTGGGTTTCACGGAGTGAGGAAGAAGACAAGGGCAGAAAGGTAATTACAGACAAAATTTTAAATGAATGGAGTAATAACTGGGCGTATCGTGATCGCGGGGAAATTGGAACGTATCTGGCATTAACTAAGGACAATCATGATAGGCTTGATTTGGGGGGAAGAGCCGTTACGCTCTATGAGGAAGGATCGGAAAAAACGATAACTTGTGATCTAATTGGGCTGAGAAAGGATTATTCCTATGCAAAACAAATAATGGCACGTTCAGGAAATACTTGGGCCTTATACAATTCAGAACAGGATGGGGCCAGGAAGGATGGATTGGGCCCATCACTCCATGTGCGGACGGGTTCGGGTCAGCGGCAAGTGAGAGGGTATCCGGGTCGGCCATCCGTGGGGGTAGCGGGTCGCGGTCCTGAAGCCCTAGCATCCACGAGAGAAAGCCGCGGCGCCCTTGGAGAATTCCTTGTCGCTGGAAGGCAGGGAGAGATCGACGAGGACGGCCGTGGAGGAGCTGGACTCGGCGCAGGGCTGGGAGGGCAGATGGTGTGCGATGGAGACGGCCGTTTCCAAAACAGCGAGGCTGGTGCTATTGCAGATGCGGGGAGTGACGTCGGCGACGGGGAAGAGCTCTGTTCAGCGGCGGTCAGGACTGGTGATGATGAAGACGTGGGGATTGAGGACGGCGATATGGAAGAGACACACTCAGCGGCGATCGACCGAGGCTTGTGTGGCGGTGCAATTCAGAAGGAAGCAGGGGGAGAACCGTGTCACAAACTACCTGAGAACTGCAAGGAAGGAGGCGCGAGTTTGGATTGCGGTATCAAGGGGAAGCACGAGAACCAGAATGCCAGACCAAGAAATGATACTTGGGGTGAACGAAGCTCAGGAAGACATCAGCGTCGTGCACAAACCGGAAGGGTGCTATGCAATCATACGGAGGACGACATAGAACAGAATGAACAAAGCCAAGAGGAAAAGGGGAATGATGCGGATGCAGCTGAAACAAGCGACAACCAACAAACAGAGGTGGAGGAGCAACTGGTAGAAAATAGAAAGACTTGGGAGCTGGCACACGAATCAGGGGCTATATTATACAATGAAGAAGACGACATTATGGAAATCTTACGAGTACAGAATGAAGAAATAGCTCGCAAATGGAAAATAGCAAAGCAGAAAGCGAAAATGAGACGGTGCAGACCCAAACATGCAAAACAGGTGTGTAAAAAATCTTTAAAATGATTTTCAGTTCATGGAATGTTAGGGGGTTGAGGGGAGATGGAAAGAAGAGAATGGTGAAGGACCTAAGAAATAAACATAGGCTACAAATGTTAGGTTTGATTGAAACTAAAAGGCAGATTCTGACGAGGTTTGATGTTACATGTATATGGGGACAAGGTAGTCCAGGCTGGGAATATGTAGGCTCTGATGGGGCGTCTGGTGGACTTTTGCTAATGTGGGATGAGGAGGTGTTTAAAGTAAATAACTGCTACCAGGGAGAGAGGTGGTTGTGTGCTGAAGGAGTGATATTAAAAAATAGTTTCAACTGTGCGTTTGTCTTGGTTTGTGGTGCACATGATAGAGATGAGAAGATTCATGTTTGGGAGGAGCTGAGCTATATAGCGGGGTTATGTCAGGTTCCATGCTGTTTTATGGGAGACTTTAATGAAATAGTACATGTAGAGGAACGGAAAGGTGTGGCTGGGTTGACACGGTCTGCGGAAGATTTCAAGTTTTGGATACAGGACATGAACTTAGTGGATCTGCCGCTCACTGACCGAAAGTTTACATGGTTTAGAGGGCAATCCTGTAGTCACATAGATAGAGTTCTGGTTAGTGTGGAGTGGTTGGAAGAGTTCCCAGAGGCACATTTGCGAGGTGGACCAAGGGGTTTGTCAGATCACTGCCCGTTAATAGTGGAGGGTAGGAAGCTGAGAGGAGGTCCGAGGCCGTTCCGAAGCCTTGATTCATGGTTTACACATGAGGGTTTTCTCAGGATGGTGAGAGAGGAATGGAGAGGCTTGGGGGAGCTACAGTTCACAGATAAATTGAAGGCGCTAACAGAACCTCTGGGAAGATGGCATAAGGAAAATTTTGGTGAGATGGACAAGAAGATTACAAAGTTTGAGGAGGAGATCAAGAGGATTGATGATATGGTCAGCAATGGAGTTTATGATGGAACTCTAGAGGCTAGAAGAAAGGCGTTGGTTAAGTGCTGTGAGAGATGGTATGCGAGGAAAGAAGTGCATTGGAAGCAGATGTCGCGGTCTCGCCACGTGAAGGATATGGACAGAAATACAAGGTATTTTCACAATATAGCTTCAGCAAGAAGAAGGAACAATAAAATCGATACTCTGGTTATCAATGGCAGGCTGGTTCGGAATCAGGCAAGAATTAAGGTGGCTATCAGAGACTTTTACAAGGATTTGTACCATCAGGAAGAATCTCCTATTCTGGGATTCAGAGATGGATTGGTGGTTCAAATAGGTGAGGAAGATGCATCGGCTTTAGAAGTGATGCCATCGGCAGAGGAGATCAGAGAGGCTGTGTGGGACTGTGAATCCTCCAAGGCGCCAGGGTGTGACGGATACAACATGAACTTCATCAAGAGATGCTGGGATGAGATTGGTGCTGAATTTACGGCTGCAGTGATGGGGTTTTTCCAGACAGCCAGGTTACCGGCGGATGCCAATATCACTTGGGTGGCGCTGGCACCTAAGTTCATAGGTGCGAAGGAGATCAAAGACTTGCGACCAATCAGTATGGTGGGGTGTGTGTATAAGGTTATTTCGAAGGTGCTAGTTAGGAGGATGAGATCAGTGATGCCAGCATTGGTAGGAGAGACCCATAGTGCGTTTGTACAGGGAAGAAAAATTCATGACGGGGCACTTATTGCGTGTGAAACAGTTAACTGGCTGAAACTGAGGAAACAAGAGGTTGTCCTAATTAAACTTGACTTTCAAAAAGCATATGACAGGGTCAAGTGGAGTTTTGTGAACATTGTGCTGCAAAAGATGGGATTTGGGCATAAATGGAGAGCATGGGTAATGGAGTGTGTAGCTACTGCATCTATGTCGGTGTTGATAAATGGCTCACCGTCTAAGCCTTTCAACATGGAAAGAGGTTTGAGACAAGGCGACCCTCTATCTCCATTCTTGTTTGTACTGGTTGTGGATGTGCTGCACAGAATGATTGGAGAGGCAGTGAGGAATAGTCGTATAGCGCCGTTGTTAGTTGGTAGAGATAGTATAGCATTATCACACCTTCAGTTCGCTGATGACACTATCCTCTTTTGCCCACCAGAAGAGGAGACTATCAAGAATTACAAGAGGCTATTGCGATTCTTCGAGTTGATGTCAGGTCTGAGTATTAATTTTGATAAATCCAGCTTGATTCCAATTAATTGTGAGGAGCAATGGGTCGAGCGTATGTGCAATTTGCTGGGCTGCAAAGGAGATGCCCTTCCAGTGAAATACCTTGGAATCCCTCTAGGAGCTAATCCAAGGAGGGTGAAGACATGGAGGCCTATAATAGACAAGGTGGAGGAGAAACTCAACTTGTGGAAAGCTAAGGTGCTGAACAAAGCTGGTAAGTTGGTGCTTATTAAATCAGTATTGAACAGTCTGCCAGTATACTATTTGAGCTTATTCAAGATGCCGAAAGCTGTTGCTGAGAAATTGATTTCGCTTCAGAGGAGGTTTCTATGGAGTTCTGAAGAAGGTAGAACTGGTATGGCATTAGTAAAGTGGGAAGTGGTGCAGGCGCCGAAGAAATTAGGTGGCTTGGGAGTTGGGGACGCTATGGTTCGTAACACAGCGCTGTTGTTTAAATGGTGGTGGCGATTTGCAAAGGAAGAGTGCCCACTGTGGAAAAAGGTCGTATGTTCTTGTCATAATCTGAATCCCAATGAGCCACTATCGACACAAGAACTGCCTGCTAGAGGTGGACCATGGAAGGATATTTGCCAGCTACAAATTAGGAACCAACATTTAAGGGATAAGATGGTTGCAGGCCTGTCCATGGAGGTTGGAGACGGACGTCGGACTCGTTTTTGGGAGGATGTATGGTTGGTTGGTGGATCTCTAAAGGATCGTTTTCCGAGGCTCTTCTCTGTTTCAAACCAAGTTGGATCTGTTATAGGGGAGTGTGGTTTTTGGGATGGGTTTGAGTGGATTTGGAATTTCCAATGGAGGAGAGAGCTCTTCCAATGGGAGTTAGAACTTCTGAGTGCATTGCATGAGTCTTTGAGACCTGTGAAATTACTTAACAACAGAGAGGACAGAGTGGTGTGGAAATATGATAGGCGAGGTACTTTTACAACTAACTCATTTGTGCAGGTGATGCAGGAGGAACTGATCCCAGAGGAGGTAACTAGCTACAGCTTCACCAGGACTATTTGGAAGGGGTTGGTTCCGCCTAGAGTGGAGCTATTTGTTTGGTTTGTTCTACTAGGAAGAGTGAATACAAATGACAGGTTGAGCCGGTTTGGAATCATCAGTCAGGACGATGTTATTTGTGTTCTTTGTAACAACGAGGTGGAAGATGTACGTCACTTGTTTCTAGGATGTGTATTTGCTTGGCAGGTGTGGAGCGCGTGGATCTTAGCTTTTGGCCGACGTTGGACTTATCCGGGATCAATGAAAGATCACTTTATTAGTTGGACGGAGGAACCGAGGAGGTTGGAAGAACGTAATCACCGGTTGAGGTGCTTCTCCGCGATCGTCTGGAACTTATGGTTAGAAAGGAATAGACGGATTTTTCAGCAAACAAGCAAAGGAGTTGAAGAAATTATCAACATGTCTTCAAATAGTGCTAACGAGTGGAGCGGTGGTGATCCCTTTAGTTGTTGATGGCTATGCCGGAGATGACATGGGGACGGTTTTAGTTTGGTTTTTGTTTTCATTTTGGTTTTCTTTTTAGGTGTTTTTTGAGAATTGGATGATCTTTGGTGCTCCACTGCTATTGTGTTGAGCTTTTTGCTTTCAAAAAAAAAAGAAAAATACATAACGTTGAACATACAATTAAAAAAAAAAAGGCAGACATCAGACAAGATAAAAAGTTAAGTACAAGATCAAGAGAAAGAATATTGTAATAAGGTGAGAGTTTTTTTTGAAGATCAGTTGGTAGTGCATGATGATGTGAAATACAGGAAGTAGTATATTTTTATAAGGATTATATTGATGGAGAGGAGTTAAACAAGAGAAGGATGGTGGTAGCATAGTTATCAAACTCGGTTCGACTCAGATAATGGAACCCAAAATTCAGTCACATGGTCAGTCAAAGCAAAAATCTAATCACCTAGGGTGTGTTTGGGGATCACTATAAGAAATAGAAAAGCATGTTTGAGCGTCTTGAACGTTCCAATATTATGTTTGGCAATTTTTTGGAACTCCTAACTTAGAAGTGCTTTTGCTTCTGAACGTACGTTCACGTGAAGCTACAAATTCAAGCTTCTGCGTTCACGTTGGGAAAATTAATTACCGTTAGAGGAATTAGGTAAGAAATTTATTCCATATCTACCAACTGGACCCTTCATTTCTTATATAAAAAGGATGCACATAACCACATCATTTCACCATTAGTTCTCTGTATGTTCTTCTTTATAAATTTTTTTTTCTAGATTTATTTTCATCACTGCTAAGGTAAAGATTTTAAATTTTTTTATTATTTTTAATTCTTTCTTTCATATTTTGATTTTTATATTTTTTATTGTATTTTTTATTTATATGAAACTTTTGTTTGTAAAATAATTGACTATTGTAAAAGGAATAGGATTTTTATTCACTAATCAATCAACTGCTTGAATGGAAAAATTCATTGTTTTTATATAAATTACAATTTCTCCTTTTACGAAAAATACATACCTAATAATTGATAAATGATGATGAAAGTTATTGCAATAAATCAATAATCACAACTCAAAACATACTTGTTCTTATATGAATGAACTTTTAAGGTATATCTCGCCGTAGAGAGAATTAAGTTTGTCTCTTCATCTATAGAGAATGTATACTTCCGCAAGAAGAAGAATGCACGAAGAGCGGATACCTGCAAAAAATACTCAAATAGATATAAAAAGTATTTTTTATAAGTATAGAATTAATAAATGATATTTATGTTATGACCGTTTGGTTATTAAGATAGAAATGATGGTCATTAAATTGGTAATAGATGTCTATTACAAGTAAAAAATAAATGATAATTAAGATCGAATTATAATTTATATTGAGTAACAAATCAATACTTGTCAAAGTTAAATTGTGATCAACTCCTTTTAAGGTACTTAGATGACTGAATTAGTGGTTTAAACAGTAAATTATTTATCGAATTGATTCCAAGGCTTGCAATTTTGGAATTAATTCCAAATGCCTTACTGGTGGTGCACCGTGGACCTCCATAGGAATTTATTTATATTATGGTATTCTGCAACCCTTTTTGTTGCGAACAAGATGATTTTCAACAAATTTAATCATTGTTGATCAGGTCGATTACAATTCTATCCAAAAGTTTCAATCTGGTCAAATCATTGATTTTTATTTAAATTGGTCGGTTCAATCTGGTTGTAAACAATTATAAATTTATCAATTTCGATCATATTTTGAAAGCATGGTAACATAGTAAATATGTTGTAACTCATAAACGAAATAAGAACAAGATTATAGAACTAATAAAGAATCAACTCATTTAAGTCAACACATAAAAAAAATATTTATTTTAATTTTTAAATTATTCTTTTATCTTTTTTTTTTCTAATATTTTCTTCTAACACTTTAATTTCACCTACCATTACTAGACATCACAATTGTTATCGGCCCTGCATGCCACCTGTGGTACTAAGCTAGAAAATAAGATTGTAGATAAGAAATTATATGAACCGTATAATTTTTAAATTGATGTATGAAGAATATGAAAAGGGGTTACAAAAAAGATACACTCCTATTCGAATGGAAACTCACTCCTACATAAATGATCCCAAAAATTTCTCTAACTATATTATTCCATTGTAACATTTCACTATATAATATCTATTCTGTAACTAACTGGCCAAAATGGCAAAAGATAGAATTATAATAATCCCTATTCATTAATTCACAATGTAATCTTGCATTCAATTGGGTTTCTTCATGGTTCTCTTGGGTCAATTGTTGATGGCTCAACCTCCTCTAATTCACTTTCAGCACTAGCTTCCTCAAATTCTACCCTTTCTTCCGCTATTGGTCCTATTTCTGGCCCAGTATCCTCCAATAGCCTATCAATCATTCCTCCCTCCACTATAACCTTGTCCACAAGGTCTGATTTAGGAAACAACATGTGTAACTCCTCAATGTCCTCCCAAGTTGTCTCCTCACGTGAAGCTCCTTCCTAATCCACAAGAACTTGGGTGCGAGGTCTGTCCGACTGGTGACAAGACGCCATCCCAGAATTGCAAGGGATTCAGTTGAAGTGAATATGGCAAGTCAGCCATCGAGAGAGGTTCCACCGGCAGTGGTCCATGAAATTGCTTTAGCACAGACACATGAAAAATTGGGTACAACACATAAGTGGGTGGCAACTCGAGACAGTAAACTACATTCCCTATCCTCTGTTTAATTTGATAAGGTTCATAAAAATGTTTTCGCAACTTATTATATTGAGTCCTTGTGAGTGATAATTGCTGATATGATTTATTCTTCAATAGCACCCAATCCCCCTCCTGAAATTTGTTGTTCCACTAGTGTGCATCTGCTTGTCGCCACATTTTTTCCTGAGCACACTGCAGGGTAAAACGCGATTCCCTATCCAAAGCGTTCCTAACGCGTAAAATGTCATCCATCTCTAACACTTGAACTAAACCTAGAATGTATCCTGGTAATGAGCACATAGCATAGCCATAGAATAGTTCGTGAGGTGACATGTCAATAGCCATCTGCCCAAGCTAGGTAGGAATCCCACTAAGAGGGATATGAGTAAGCGAATACACGTAGGTACTGTTCTAGCATTCTGTTTACAACCTCAGTTTATTTGTCGTTCTAAGGGTGATATGTTGTACTGAAATGTAGTTTAGTTCCATTAAATTCAAATAAATTTCTCCAGCATCTGCTCATGAAAATTGGATCCCTGTCTGAGACCATAGCTGCAAGGTAACTATATAGCTTGACCATTGAAGTAGTGAAAGCTTTCATTGCATCTTTGGCACTGAAACCAGTTTCAACGGGGTAAAGTGCCCCATCTTGCTAAATCTGTCCATCATCACTAAGATAGCATTAAAACCAATTCACTTTGGCAATTGCACAATGAAATCCAATGAAATTTCATCCCATGACTTCAATGGAATTGGTAACGGTTGGACCAACCCTTGTGTTTTAGCCGGCATGTATTTAGTGACTTGACAATCTATGCACTACTCAATGTATCGCTGCACATCCACCCTCATCCCGGGACAAAAAAAAAACGTCACTTAAAGCTTTATAGGTCTTAAGAACCCCATGTCCACCTATTAGCGAAGAGTTGAGTTCGTGTAGGCGTGTTTGACTCATCCCTTGATAGTCCGGCACCCACTCACGGCTTAGTACAATAAAATTCCATTCTTAGTCGTATACGCGAAGTCAAGTTTGCCCGCCTGTAATTGTTGGTGCAAATTCTGGAACTCCTTGCAATGCGCATTAGCATCGTTCAATGATTGAATTAAAGAATTCTACATTGTGGAGATGGCTTGAAAGTTTGCCTATGGTAGTATATTAGGGTAACGAGATAAAGTGCCAGCAACTTGATTCAAACGTCCCAGTCGATATTGAATCTCAAAATCATATCCAAGTAGCTTAGTCAAATAGTATTGCTGATTCAGAGTGAGAACCACTTGAGACATAAGCTCTGAGTCCCTGATGATCTATTTTGATAGTGAACCGTTTGCCTAAGAGATAATGACGCCATTTAGCAATAGCTTGTGTGATGGCATAGAGCTCTCTCAGATAGGCAAATGATAGCATCATTTTATTGCTAAGTTTCTTATTAAAGTGTGCAATAGGGTGACCCTCCTAGGATAATACAACCGCACCAAGGTTTAAATCATCAGAGTCTTCACTTCAAAAAATGCTCGATTTGCCTCTTACCCCCCAAAAGAAGTTGTTTTTCTTCAACAACTCGGTGAGCAGGTGCGCAATGTGGGCATATCGTTTAACAAATTTTTGATAGTACTCCGTTAGGCCTAGAAAACCTCATAGTTGCTTCAATGTCGTTGGCTTCGGTCATGCTTGAATAGAGTCAATCTTGAAGAGATCCACCTTCACTTCCTCAGCACCCACAATATGACCAAGGTATTCAACTTGCCATGTCCAAAGAGGCATTTGGATCTCTTGACAAAAAGATGATGCTGAGCCAAAGTGGTGAGGATCAAAGCTAAGTGTTGGAGATGCTCCTCCCATGTCTTACTATACACCAAAATATCATAAAAAAAAAACACCAATAAACTTTCGTAAATAAGGCCAAAAGACCTTATTCGTAGTTGCTTGAAAAGTTGAAAGAGCATTGGTGAGCTCGAATGACATCACTACGAACTCATCGTGGCCTTGGTGGGTCCAAAAAGTGGTCATCAGTATAGCCTTATCATTCATGTGGATTTGGTGATAATCAGATCTTATATTAATCTTAGAAAAAAATTCAGCACCGAATAGTTCATCCAAAATCTCCTCTATCGTTAGAATAGGAAACTTATCCTTAACCGTAATGACATTGAGCGCTCTATAGTCCACACAAATCGCCAACTACCATCCTTTTTTTTCACCAATAGGATAGGGATCGAGAAATCACTTTGACTTTCACGGATGATGCCCGTCTCTAACATTTTAGCTACTAATATCTTTATTTCTTCCTTTTGGAAGTGGGGGTACTTGTAGGGTCTTACACTCACCAGTTGAGACCCCAGAACTAGGTGAATTTGGTGATCAATCTCTCGATACGGTGGAAGTGCAGTGGACTCATCTAAGACTACACTGTGCTCCTCAAGAACGGGTTGCAACTCGGTTGAAATTGAAACTCACTAGCTTCCTACCTCTGCTATCTGAAGTATTTTAAGATGATATAAGGTGGTCATAACATCAGCAGTCACCAATTTCTGCAACATCTTGTTGCTAATAGCCTCAGCTTGTAATAAATGTTTCCCTTAAAGCTCTATGGAAATGCCATTCACCACAAACTCAATGGTTAGCAGCCATACTGAGTCTTGACGTACCCTAGACACATAAGCCATTGAATCCCAAGGACAGCATCAGCACCTTATAAATCCATCACAAAGATACTAACAAAAAATTGATAGCCTTGCATGATAAGAGGGACCTCCTCACATGCAGCCCTGCGTTCTATTATATCTCCATTGCCCTTCAAAACTTGTAGTGATGTAGTTTGTGTAATAGAAAAATATAACTTTTCTGCAACACTAGCCTTCACAAAAATTATAGAAACTTCCTCCATCAATCAATACCATCACTAGTTGTCCTTTATACATTCCTTTCAATCGAAAGGTAGTGGGTTGATACTGTCCTATCATAGCACTAAAGCTAATTTCTGGCTGAATTGGTTCTACTACCACCGAACTGGCCACCAGGGGGGATTTGCACCACTTTTGGATCTGACTTCTTAAGTAACTCTTGCATTTCTTCCTTCCTAATGAGTAGGTAACAAGTGATTTTGCATCTATACCTTGGAAATCACTTCTCCTCACAATGATAGCATAGGCCCTTCTTCCTTTTAAGTTTAATTTCTAATGTCGATAGTTTCTTGAAGGGTGGAGTACGGTTTGTGTGGGTGTTTTAATTAGGCGTATAAATTGAAATCGGGTTAAAATTGGGTTTTAAGGTTGGGGTTTTTTAGGGTGGTTGCATTGGGGCGATTAAAAATAGTAGTGTTTGTTATATTTGTTGTAGTGTGTTTCTTATGTGATGGATTTGTGATTGTGAATTTTTGTTCACATGTAGCTTGGCTAACAAAATTGTAGTAACATAAGTGGTAGGTTTGGCAAACAATAGTTCACATACACTTGAGATAGTCCTGTAGTCCAGCTACAAAAAGGGATATTAACCATTCTTCACTGAGGCCTATCACATGGTTGGAGATTTTCTCAAACAAACTTTGATATTCAGCAATACTATTAGTTTGTTTCAGCTCCTTAAGAGCCGCCTTCGGATCATAAAATTGGCTTTGACCGAATCAAACCAACAAAACATCCAGAAATGACTCCCAGATATGTCTTATATTGTTATTGATGATCCATCTGTACCAGGAATACGCAGGTCCAGAGAAGTGAAAAGAGAGCATACATACTCGTATTTTGGTTGGAACTGAATACCATTTGAAATATTCTTTGGCCTTGAATGTCCACCCCTCTACTTTCTCTCCATCAACCAACGGAAGGTCGATCTTGAGAATGTGATTCACGATTTGAGAGGAGCCAATGCTCCACTGAGCTCTGGAGCTATGTGGCCAGTCCTTGCTCATCAAGGTCTGGTTGAATTCTCTTTATCTTCAAGGCATCTTTCATCATTCCTTAAATTTCTCGCAAAGAATGCTCCATCTCATCCATTCCAAGCATTGGTGACTCCGATTTGACTTGAGACTTCAATGTGATCCCGTTGAAGTGCAACAATCTCCGTCTGCCAAGTGAGTTCATCAGGGATGGTCATCTCTCTCAATGAGAGCACCAAATGTTAAGCTAGAAAATAAGATTGTAGATAAAAAATTGTATGAACTGTAGAATTATTGAATTAATGAAAAAAAAAGATGAAAAGGGATTACAAGAAAGATACACTTCTATTCGAGTGGGAGCTCACTCCTATGAGAATGATCCCAGAAATTTCTCTAACTAATTATTCTATTGTAATATTTCACTATATAATATCTATCCTGTAACTAACTGGTCAAAGTGGCAAAAGATAAAATTATAGTAGTTTTTATTTATTAATTCACAATGTAGTCTTGCATCCAATTAGGTTTCTTCCTAATTCTCTTAGGTTCAATTGCTGATGGTCTAACATCCTCTAATTTACTTTCAGCACTAGCTTTCTCTAGTTTCACTCTTTTTTCTACTATTAGTCCTATTTCTGGTTTAATATCCTCCAATAGCCTATTATGTGGCCTACTATCATCGATCATCTGCTATCTCTAACTGCTATAAATCCTAAACTTTAAACCTTAAATTTTAAACTATAAATTTTATATTTTAAACTAGTTTTATTTTATTTGATATTTAAATACTTTTACTTGAGTTTTGGATAATTTATTGCTTTTAATTTTAGATATTTATTTTTAATAATCAATTTTAAGTGAGAAATATTGAGTATAATATTGGCTAGGAGTTTGACTCTCAAAACTTTCTCATAAAACAAATAAGAAAGCAAATAAAGTAAAATTAAATTTGGCCAGTACATCTTAAATTGTTTCTTAAATTGTTTTTAAAAAAATGACAATAGTAAATATATTTTATACATAAGCTATCATATGATTTATCTGTTATGGGAATAAATCGACACAATATATAATTTTTATTTTTATTTTTTGTCTAATTCTATTTTTCACCAAAAAAAATTTGAATAATATTACACATTTAAATTTTTTTATGAATCAAATTCAATCAAATTAAATAATAAAATTTAAAATAATATTATTCATAATTAATTTTTATTGATATTAAACTAATTTAATTAAATTTAATTAACAAAAATATTTAAATGTGTAACCTTATTTAAAAATGAAAAAGTCTACGGAGCCAGTAACTTTTGTGTTTTCTGACCAGTACTTAACTATCAAAATAAAAGTAAATATTTTTTCACCATTAGATATAACACCATTAAAAACACTATTAATGACCAATTGATAATTACAAAATACCAAAATTACTGGTTCCTACCATTCTTCTTTAAAAATGCTCTTGATGTATAGATACCGAGAGGGCTCAAAGTATTGCTTCAAAGTTGTATCCCTGAACGCTGGTTGGAATAATAATAGTAAGTGGGTGGGCTTGAAAAGTTGTATTTACACAAGAGTGTAGTAGTTATCATGGTGTTATGTCTATCATCACACAAGAAAGAATTGAAGAATATTAATACAGCGATGGCGAGTAGATTAGAGGGGGACCATATATATAGCAGCAGATGCCACAAACCCTTCATTCCCTCGTAACGTGAACTGCTCCGCCACGCATTTTTCTATCCAGTAATATTAAGGAGATAATAATTTAAAATTATTTTATTTAATTTAATATTTATAATTATATGTATATAATATTTAATATTATATATTTATTTTAAAAATAATTAACAAATATAAAAAATAATTTTAATTAATTTTTATTATCTTTTAAATATTTTTTACTTCTATGATGATACACAGTTTGATCGCTAATATATCCTTATTCCTCGAATTTAATAGAATCTAGTATTAGTTCTTGATATATGCAGTATTAGTTCTTCATCTGTTTGATTAGGAAATATCGTGGAGAAGCTAAAAACAAATATATATGCGCATGACACGGCACATTTTCGCGTGCTTTCAATGAACTCATTTTTCTCGCTAGTCCACGCACTAGTTCGCATAAAGTGGTCCATGCCTATCTTTTGTTACTTAGTTGTCCAGATATACAGGATTACTTCTTTTGTGTTTATTACTATTCGATTCGAAGAAGACTCATGTAAACACCAGTAGTATATATAATTGAGCTAGATCATATCCAAAGTAAATAGTACAATCTACAAATATAATGTTAGAATTTTAAAAGAGTCGTGTTAAATAAATAAATTACAATGAAAAGTTTCTCTTTTATATATACTTACAAAACCAATGTAAGTTGGCACAGATGGATGAAGGTCTGTGTCCCTTAATCATCTCTTCCAGGTTCGATACTCACTTTATATGCCTTTGCAGTATCTGAGGGATTAGTCATTGGACTTCCGGCCTGATGGATATCTTTGTGCAAACAAACAAAATATATACTTGCAAATTTTCATATTAATGACAAAAATACTATATGCGAATTAATAAAAATCAACTACTATATGTCGTAAAATAATCAATACGATATTTTAAGACAAATATCCAATTAGTTTTGTCGTAAAAAAATTATAAAATCCAAAATAACATAACTTTGAGTTAATTTAAGCATTTCCCAAAGGTACTTTTTGTAACAAATAACAATGGGTACTATATCCTAATTCATAAACCCAAAATAAACTACCGAACCCGTGCAGCAAAGTTAGGAAGTTAGTCCTTGTTTTCTCCGTAAGAATTGAATCCACGCGAATATGCATAGCTTTATAGGCAATGCAATTAATGGTACCCAATAATAATCACTTATATATATTACCATACTTGTAAATGTTGAATTAATTAAATAATTATTCACCCAATGTAGATTACATAAATAATTGATAGCATATAAAAGGGGATCTAATCTAATAATGATATATATACTATATTCTTCAATCATTTCTCAACTTTCTGATACCATTACCATCCCTTCTCCGAATTCTCAATTTTCTTCCAATACAGCCACCTAAGCTCTGTAGTATCAACCATTTCAAGCAAATTGACACATACATCATTTTCAACTAAGCTTGTCTTTGTTCTATGATGCTGGGGCTGGCTCTTGTGTTATTCAATCCACATAGCAAACAATAATAATGTACATATAAGTACACAGTTTTTGTAGCAGAGTTCGTCCAAACACTTCAAACAAAAACAAAAACATGGGTTCAGAGGCCACAGAGCAATCTTCTGAGAGGTCTCAATGGGTGCTCAATTCTCCCAATCCACCACCTCTAACCAAGAAGCTTTTTGGTCCTCTGAAGAACAGTAACAACTTCTTTTTCTCTTCATCCTCATCCAAGAAGGAAACTCGCAGCGGACGCGCCGTTTCCTTCTTGGCGAGTTTGTTCCCAATCCTTAGCTGGTTCAGAACTTACTCAGCTACCAAGTTCAAGGATGATTTGCTATCTGGTTTAACTCTTGCCAGCCTCAGCATACCCCAGGTAAGTAGTGTGTAACATTTTATACTACCAGCAATGTGAAAAAGAAAAAAATGTTACATTTTTATTAGCTCTATTCATTTTAAATCTGATGATGCAGAGCATAGGATATGCAAATTTGGCCAAACTTGATCCTCAATATGGCATGTGTGAGTATCTAATGTTTTCTAATCATAGTTTTAAATTGCAACAGCAAAATTGCATTTTGCAGCCGCATTTTAAAACCATATATATTTTTATGTAAGACCACTTCTTTGGGCACATGCTGAATTTGTTACATATATTAATACAGACACTAGTGTCATTCCTCCTGTTATCTACTCACTAATGGGGAGTTCAAGAGAAATTGCTATTGGACCTGTGGCGGTTGTGTCAATGCTGCTATCTTCTCTGGTTCCAAAAGTGGTAGATCCTGATGCTCACCCAAATGACTACAGAAACCTTGTCTTTACAATCACTTTGTTTGCCGGAATCTTTCAAACTGCGTTCGGAGTTCTAAGGTGCTAAGTTATATTCCTTACAGATTCTTTAACTATCAAGCTATAAATTTTGTGTGTTTATTATGTTATATAATATGTAGATTTGAGTCCACTCATAATACTACTGTTGTAAAATTGTGAATCTTGTATAGTACTAATAAGAGATGCTTATTGTTTAAAATCTTGGATTGCAGGTTGGGATTTCTAGTGGATTTTCTTTCACATGCTGCACTTGTGGGATTCATGGCAGGTGCAGCCATTGTTATTGGTCTTCAGCAGCTCAAGGGGTTGTTGGGGCTCACTCACTTCACTACCAAAACCGATGCAGTAGCAGTCTTGAAATCTGTTTATGCTTCACTCCATCAACAAATTACATCCTCAGAAAAAGTGAGTATAGGTATGAATTTCAAATAAAGTAACATACACAATTTGACAAATGATTATAACTTGTTTTATTTTGGTTGACAGTGGTCCCCTCTTAACTTTGTCATCGGGTGTTCATTCCTGATTTTCCTTTTGACTGCACGGTTTATTGTAAGTAATAATGAAATTATTATTTATTAGTACCTCTTTTTTTTTATTAATTGATTTGAAATTTTGATGATGTCAAACTCGTCTGATATTTTCAGGGCAGAAGGAACAAGAAACTTTTCTGGCTGCCAGCTATTGCTCCTCTTCTATCGGTTATTCTGTCAACTTTGATTGTTTTCTTGTCAAAAGCTGATAAGCATGGGGTTAATATAATAAAGCATGTTCAAGGAGGGCTTAATCCAAGTTCAGTTCACAAGTTACAATTAAAAGGCCCACATGTTGGACAAGCTGCTAAAATTGGATTGATTTCTGCCATTATCGCTCTCACCGTGTGTTAATTCACTCCCTTTAATTTCATTTCGTTTTATGCTGATTTATGAATAAACCGAAATAACTAAGATGATTTATTTAATTAATTATTCATTCTTATCTATATGATTCAGGAAGCAATAGCTGTTGGTAGATCTTTTGCTAACATCAAAGGATACCATCTTGATGGGAACAAAGAAATGTTGGCAATGGGCTGCATGAACATTGCAGGATCATTAACTTCATGCTACGTGTCAACTGGTGAGTGGATACATCTCAAATCATGTTAGGAAATAAGGTCAACATGTCAAATTATCTAACATAACTGCATCACATGAAAATAAATATCTCTAATATTCATAGATGAGTAGGGAGTCAATGGAATATTTGTATAATATGTACAATAGACTATATAAGTTAAAAAATGAACATCACTTATATTATCCAGAATAATCATCCGAATATTAGAGATAATAAACATCTCATCCCAAAAATTTAAACTGATTTTAGAGTTCATCAAAGACCGAACTTTTGACTTTTTGGATCTAGAACTTTAATACCATATCATGATACTACTCATCCCAAAAATTTCAGCTAATCGAAAAAGATAATACTAATGGTTATATCTTTAGTACTTCTCTAAACCTCCATGGTACACTGGCTCCCTATGCTCTCTCTTCATAGTTATACCAAGTAAATGGAAATGCTGACATGACAATGTTATGGCGAATCTGATTTAGATATTATTGTTGATACAGGTTCGTTCTCAAGGACAGCGGTGAATTTCAGTGCAGGGTGCCAAACAGCAGTATCAAACATAGTGATGGCGGTAACGGTGCTTCTATGCTTGGAATTTTTTACAAGACTATTGTACTATACTCCAATGGCAATACTTGCTTCTATAATCCTCTCAGCATTGCCTGGGTTGATAGACATTGGTGAAGCTTATCACATATGGAAGGTTGATAAATTCGACTTTCTTGCATGTCTTGGTGCTTTCTTCGGAGTCTTGTTTGTATCCGTTGAGATTGGTCTTCTTATTGCTGTGAGTTACATATCTACCTCCACCATATTTTGTTTCTTTAATTTTCAACAGTTTTTGACCTTTTGATTTAGGTGAAAACTCCCCTGCAGTCAACTTCACGTGAAGTTGATAAATAAGAGCCATTAAATAATTTGAATAATTTGACTAAATTTTCATCTAACGGCTCTCAGTTATCAACTTTACGTAAAGTTGACTGTACCTGAGTTTCTACCTTAACACCTGCATAATTAAATAGATAATTAGTTTTTATTTACTCATACTAGCTATTACTAAGATTATGTTTGGTTGACTTTTTGGTTCGTTTCAATAAAGTCGTTTTTTCTCTTAATCCTGTAGAAAATAAGTTTCTTTGATTAGTATGCTATATGAAAAGCTAAGGACAGTGGTAACTTTTTTGTTTTGTTTCTTAAAAAGTAGTCATGTATTTTATAAATTCAAACGATTAATTTTAAAATCATGTTGGACTCCTGATTAAATTACAACATACAGTTAAATACAGTAAAAGCATTCCCTAATACAAAATTAAAAAATAACCAAATAATAGAAGAAAAAACATTTTTTTTAAAAGTTATAATAAACACATTTAAATAACATAAC
>NC_029791.2:120547561-120554759 GCF_000816755.2 Arachis ipaensis | reverse complement strand
TATAAAAAAATAATTTTAATGTATATTTTATATTATAATATATTTTATAATAATAATACTAATAATTTATTTTTTATATACATATAAAATAATTATAAAAAATATATATTAAAAGGGATCAATGAATTATTACATATTAAAAAATGAATTAAAATTTACGGATTACTAACATTTGTGAAAAAGAATCACATGTCTTATGAGCTACAAATAATTCACATGACAAATGGGCCCTTTCGGCTTGCATATAGCGAGTTAGGTTTTTAATTAGGCCAATTCTATAGTATCTTTTATTTGATATCTAACATTTGTCTAAATTATTTTTTTATAATAATTTTAAAATATTTAAAATATTTAATTTTTATATTTTTAAATTTAAAATTAATTATTTAATTTATTTTAACAATTAGGCAATATTTTTAGGCAACATAACAAACGACCATTCAATTATATTATTTGTGCTTGGTAGGACAGAAATTATGTCTTACACGAAACTGGAATTGGCCTAGTGAAAAGCTTGGTGGGTTCCATCTCTATCATAATCTGACCTAAATAATTGTGTTGTCTCATGAATGGCTGAAAATTATTTGTCGGAATTTGCAAGTAGACTCTAATCAACAAATCTGAGCCAATCATAGCTTTTTCATGGTTGACTTTATGATCCGTCGCTGACCACCCCCAAACTATCAATGTTTTATAATTAAGCAATTTTATATGATTGCATTATGCACAATACATTAGCCCATTAACTCATACTCTAGGAAAATTTTCAAATATTTCAAGTGTTTCAATAAAATACTAACATTTCTAGAACACTTGCAAACCTTCTGTATTATTGCGGGTTTTTTCTTGTTCTTCTTGCTAGCCACTATTGATATGTGTGGTAGTGTGGGGTTGATGGTGTCCTGACCCATAAAATAGATAGATAAATAAATAAATGAAAAATAAAAAATGTGGATTGAAGATGAAGATTCTCGTCTTGACAATTTTCAAATCCCAAACCTTTTTTCTTTAATTTATATCCAATCAATAGTCTTCAATGATGGTTACTTTCAGTGAATAGTATGGCCACTAAAATTCTTCTTAGAATAGAATCAAATTTTCCTTTTAAGACAAAACACAAAAATCCAATTAGAATTAGAACAAAAATGTGTGGACCAATTAAGAGTTATGCTATTCTTATCATTTTAATATTCCCTGAACAACTTACTATAGACGGTAGCCTCTGCATCTGTGACTAGCTAATAGGTTTTTAATCACTTTGATTAGTTAACCACTAATGTCTAATTAACTTGATTTGTGCAGGTTTCAATCTCATTTGCAAAGATACTATTACAATCAATTAGACCAGGTGTTGAAATTCTAGGGAGAATTCCAACCACAGAAGCTTATTGCGATGTTATCCAGTATCCCATGGCCATAACCATTCCTGGGATACTGGTCATTCGCATAAGCTCCGGCTCACTCTGCTTTGCGAATGCCGGTTTTGTCAGAGAAAGGCATGAAATTTAATAAAGTTCACAAAATAATGACTTGTTACATGGACTATATACATGCTTAATAATTAATAAATGATGTTTAATTATTTGGGATTAAAATTGTTCACTACTTGTTGGCAGAATCCTGAAGTGGGTAGAGGATGAAGAACAAGATAACATTGAAGAAGCTGCTAAGGGAAGGTTGCAAGCTATAATCATTGACATGACCGGTGAGTATTAAAACTAATAAACTCTAAATCCTAAACGCTAAACTATCCATCGATGATGATTGACCCTATGCAATTCTCTTTGATAGACCTCACGAATGTTGATACTTCCGGAATCTTAGCACTGGAGGAACTGCATAAGAGATTGCTTTCACTTGGTGTAGAAGTAACAATGACATGAACTTTTCTATTTCTTGAAGCCTCATGAATGTTTAATTTCTATTTGGTTTTAAAGTTTGAGCTGTTGTTATGTGTTTTTTGCAGTTGGCTATGGTAAATCCAAGGTGGGTAGTGATTCACAAGCTTAAAGTGGCAAACTTTGTTGATAAAATTGGAAAAGAAAGGGTTTTTCTTACTGTTGCTGAAGCCGTAGATGCTTGTCTATCTTCTAGATTTGTCAACACTGCTTGATGATGATTTGGTGTCTCTTGTAACATAATAATGTATGCATAATTATATTGAAGTATCTTAGTACATAGCGTATTATATCAAAGTATCTTCTAGTCTAGCATAAAATGTAAGTGACATTTAAGATTGTGTACGGTTTGGAGTGATGAGATTGAGTCTATCTCATATGTCAAGTTAAATTTGGGCATCATAATGTTATATAATTAGAGATAGGAAAAGAGTCAATTTTGATCATTCAATCTCACATTGAATGTCAAGATTGTAAATTATTCGAGGGACATATATGAACCTAGTTTTACCAAAATTGTTTTCTTATTTGTTGATCAAATGAATTGCATAAAAAATTAAGGTCATGTCATCGGTTGACTCATAGATGGATAATCAAATAATAAGGAATTTTTTTTATTTTGGTGACTGAAAAAGAAAAACAACCAAACATAAAAGAAAAGAAAAAACAAAATCCTAAAGGACAAAAAAGACGTAGGACGATCTAGTTGAATATTCAGTTCAAACTCTTTCCAAGGCACTAAAAGCTCGACATGCGGAGAGTACGATTTTATTGTCGTCTTTGCCATGGTGTCCGCTACGGTGTTTGTATCTCTCAGGATCAAGCGAAAATCAACACGTTACTTTCAAGTCATGATATCGATGACTTTAAGTATCAAAGGATCTACACAACCAGCAGTATCATGAGAATTGGTAACAAGATTGTAAACCTTCAGACAGTCTGTTTTACAAATCACATCTCTTTGTCCCAAGTCTCAAGCTAACAGAAATCCTCTCCAAATAGCAAACAACTCTCTTGGAAGAATATTGCAGCTCTCAGTCGTTCCCAAGCAGCCACCTTGGCAGTTTTTCTTCCAGTTCCTGCTAACACAGACAAAACCAATCCAATCACCAGAACCAGGATAACTAGCATCACAATTGATCTTAAAAGTACCCAATAAAGAGGGAACCCAAGAGCAACTAATCATAGAAGGAATAAAAACTCGTTGCAATTCAAAAACATTCCGAAGCTCTTTCTCCAAGGCTAATGCCATACGAGTCACTTTAAAGGGTGTCCAAGACCCCTGATGATTAAAAATCTCATTATTCCTAACTCTCCAAATCCACCAAATATCAGAAAATAATCTAAAAGGATGCTCTTTGCTGAGGAACAAGAACCAACTCTTCAAATCCAAAGGGAGATAGGAAATCTCTAGAGACTACCAAACAAGTTTGGCTTTTGGGTAATTCCGAATACAATGAAAAACTATTTCCTGGCAAATCAACCAACTGAGGCAACTATCTGAAGGAATCAGGCCTCTCCTTAAACGAAAAACAATAGTGGGAAGTGCTTTTCGAAGATAAAGCTAGGCCAAGAATTTAATCTTTTCCAAAACAAGCTGACGCCAAAAACAAAATCAATTCCCTCTCTCCTCCCATCCAAACACCTTCTTGCAAAGACAAAGGTAGTCATTGCGAGCATCATAAATCTTAGACACCACTCCAAACCAAGTCCAGCCTACCACTGAACCCGCTTGCTCATCCGTATTGTAAGAAAGAATGTTGTCATGCAAAACCTGGTGAAGAGGAGAATAAACCTTCTCAAGCTACCACTTTCCAGCTGACCAAAGATCTAATGTGAACATAATCCATCTCATTACAAAGCTGTCCCTCTTTTCTTCATTTAGAATACCAAAAATTCTGATCCAAATCACCAATGCACCATTTAAAACCATTCTTCAGAATATCCCAAGTTTTACATAGACTCTTCCAAACATAAGATCCTTTAGATGCCGAGTGGCTGAACTCGTCACCCAAAGAACAACGGTATTTATCTACCAGCAGCTGAACCCAAAGCTTGTGAGGGTGATGAAATAGTTGCCAAACTAGCTTACCAAGAAGAGCAACATTAACACAAAATGAATCTCTAATTTCCAAACCACCAAACTTCTTTGGGGTGATCAAAACCTTCCAACTAACAAGATTTAGCCCGCGACCATTGGCATGACCTTTCCAGAGAAAAGTCCTCATCATGAATGCTATAGAGTTTGTTATTCCTTTAGAAAATAGAGAGACTTGCATGTGGTAGGTAGGAATATCAGCCACAACCGAATTGATCAAACAGAGCCTACCCGCCCTGTTGAGTAAACACTCTTTTCAACTGGCTAACCTTTTTCGGATGTTATTCAAAACCTCATTTAAAGATGCTTTGATCAACTTAGCATGACTAAGAGTAATTCTAAGATATTTGCTTAAATTTGGATAAATCTGATGGATGACACCCTAATAAAGAGTTCTTTTCTTGTTGTGAAAACATTACGGGAACATAACGCTTTAGATTTTTTCAAATTAATCTTCATCCCAAAAGTTTTACAGAAATTCTCTAAGCCTGCCATCACATTTTAAACTTGACGCTTCTCCGCTTTACAGAAGAAAAATAAATCATCAGCAAATATGAGATGTGATATTTTTAGACCCCTCTAAAAATAGCAACCAGCTTCCACCGGCCCATATCAAATTAAATAATAACATTTGATCAACGGTGGAGTTTGATATTTTTCCTTGTAATAATACTATGGGAGCATTTGTTTTTATTGTTCATTTATTTGTTTTATTACTATGGGAAATGCTAATTGTACAATATTAATCAGCCTTTAATTATATTTAAATAATATTTAATTATTTTTTTAGTGTAACATATTTCTATTTTGTAGATACATATCTATAATTAGATTTTAATTTAAATTTAAATTTTAAAACTCACCCACTTCATTGGTGGTTACAGTGATTTTGCTTTACTTTAGTAACTTCACGTAACAGATACAGTTTTTTAAATTCCTTATTCTACGGGATATTCATACGCATTAGTGAATCCCAAACCAAAAAGAACGCTGCCAGCTGAATTCTCCATCTCGTCTTCATTGGTGAAGACCATCACCACCTTCCAGCTGAAGCACTCTCTCATTTTGCATTGGTGAAATGTATCATTATTTTCCACACATGTGTTTATGTAATTTGTTAAGAAATATCATGTTCAACATTTTTAATTATATTTTAATTTAAACATAAAAACATTCTGCTGATTTAATTGGAACAAGGTTGATCTTATTTAATTTTATTAATAAAGTTGTTGCAAATAAAGTATATAATCAACAATTAATTTAAAATTGTGTTGTTACTTTTCGATTATAATACATCTGATAGTATGATATTTTATACAAAATATTTTTAAAACACATCTAAAATCAGTCAACTTTAATAATACAATATAAATGTTAATAATACAATTATGAATGGTCGAATATAATTATATACATAAACTAAAATATTTTCAATTGTAGTTTCTTTTTCAATTGTAACACATCTAAAATATTAAGTTATACAAAAAATATTTTTAAAACACATCCAAAATCATAAATCTAAAATCTAAATTTAAATATTAAAAAATAATTGTAACACATCTAAAATTACGATGTTATACAGAAAATATTTTTAAAACACATCCAAAATCATAAATCTAAAATTTAAATTTAAACATTAAAAAGACAGCGTTGTAAATGAGCGCCGAAAAGGAGGAAGGCAGCGTTGAGGATGAGCGCGGAAGAGGATGAACGACAGCGGAGGATGACTTCTCGATGTGCACCTCTGAGTTTTTCATGTGCGCCTCGGAATTTTCGACATGGCACAAACGTGACTTCTCTGCTTCTTTGAGTATTTTGTACGAGTTTAATTAATAATTTGATAGTTTAAGGTTTATTTTATATTTTTAAAATCAAATTTTTGAATTTTGAATAATTTGATTTTTAGATATGTATTTAAATTATAATATATTAATAATTAAATATATTAAATCTGAAACAAAAATTTAAAATTTAAATTTTAAATTTCAGTTTTTTTAGATTGTATTTTGAATGTGTATTTAATTTTAAAAAGACAATAAATCTATTCATAATTTTTAGTTGTGTTTGTTTTAATTTTTTTAATTATTGTAATAAAAGGCTGAATGTTGTACGATTTTTAAAGGATACCTAGTTGAACCCAAAAAAAAAATCAATAAGATACTTCTTCAACTTGAAACTTGCAAAGCAACCAGCCAACCAATATGCTGAGTTCAAAATGAATGAAGAAGGTAGGTGTTGATCTCACAATACTAACTAAACGATGAGGAATTTTCGCCAAATAAATTATACATAATCTATCAAAATGTTTCACATATATATTTTTATAAAATATTTGATGGGTTATGGAAAAGATCTGTCCTTGATCTAGATCTTACAATAAATATCTCATGAGTGTTCTCCCACCACCTCTGACGATTTTTTTGAAAAAATGATGAAATGATGTGGTCATGACCCACATAACCTTCAATGAAGAATCATATAAGAGATAATCAATTTTAGAATTGGCCTTTTTTTTTTTGGTTGTCTAATTCAAAAAATAAAAATAAAAAAGATACATTTAAATAGATTTCTAAAAAATTTTACATTTAACATTTTTGTCTCTAACTAAATTTTACATTTATCATTTCAGTCTTACATAATATATGTGTGCCTTTATGCATGCATCGTCAATATATATCTATGTCACTTAACCAAAGATTTCATCTAGACAAATCAATCCCTCATTATATATACTATAATACAAATTGGTCCCCAATAATCATAATTATCAATCAAATAGATCTTTAATTATTTGTGTCATTAGACAAATAGGTCCTATTTGGGAGGCATTCGTTGAAAATTTATTTATCCCACTAAAATGTAGTGTTTTGAGTAACGGAGAAACGATGCCGTTTTGTATTTTTTAATGAAGACACCTATTTATCTGCTATTGACACGTGATATTGCCATAGCCACGTCACTTACTTAACAATCACATTGGATCTCTCCGTCAGTAGTTAATGGCTTTGATTAACAAAGAGACCTATTTCTCTTATGAAATAAAATTTAAGGACCTCAAAGATAATAAAATTTAGTTGAAAACAAAAGTGTCTAATGTAAAATTTCTTAAGAGCATATATGAATTTTTTTATTTTTTTGGGTAATGAAATGAGACTAAACCTCCCAAAAGAAAAAGATGTGTTTTTTTTTTTTAAAGGTCTTA
>NC_029791.2:120545146-120547515 GCF_000816755.2 Arachis ipaensis | reverse complement strand
CAAGAGAACCGCAATTTTTGTTTTTTGGGGGGCCTGATGAGACCCATGAGAACCTCAAAAGCAGAGAGATTTACCAAATGGCTAATCAAAAAATGAAGTAAAATAATTGAATGCAAATTTCTACTTTGAGAATATGTACTTGCAAACCCTAACATGTATATATTAGCAATCTCTGTAAGAGCCCGTTTGAAAAGTAGCACAAGCTAAAAGTAGAAATATATGACTTCTCTACTTTTCGATAAGTCATTCTACCACTTAAAAAAATTTAATTTCAAAACAAAAAAAATCTACTTTCTTTTTTCACTCTGTGAAAAATACTGACCCTTCACCACCATTTTCACGCAAGATCTGCTAGAAGCACTGGCCTTCCACCATAATTCCATCATCATTCTCATGCAATGTTCCAAATCTCACCATTTTCACGTAATAATTCATCTTATGGAAGTATTGAACAACCTACTGCATATATTCTTTCTAAGTATTTTTTATCATTTTATCACTTTATTTTTTATTATTAAGTTTGTATTTAACTGTGGTATGAAATTTCAGTTTTAATTTTATTTTTTTCATATGTGATTTTATAGCTTGCTATTATTTTTATAGTTAATTATAGCAAGTTCTTGACCTCAATAAAAGAGAAGAGAGTTCTAATAGGAGTAAAAAAAATAAAAAACAGCAACAAAATATACATTGACACGCATTTTATATTTATTTTTTATTTTCACCTACCATATCATACACAATATTAGTGATTAGGTTATATAAAATCAACATTCAATATTGGAAAGTATTTGTTATCATCGTTATTTTAATATTCATTCTCTTCTGTAAAAAAAATTCATTTTTTGAGTTATTTATCCAAACGCTACAACTTTAAAATAAGTACTTTTATAACTAAATATCTAAACACAAAACAACTTATTTATAAGCTGCTATTAATAAAAGTCCTTATGTTGTAAGCTCTTTTTTCAAAAGAACTTATTTAAGTTATTTACCCAAACTAGGCCTAAGACAAAGAATGCAAGCAAGTCCAACAATTTACAAGTCATATGGTTGTCAAAAAAGATTTAATATAAATTCCAAATATATGAATTTTAAAAATATTGTTATTTTCGTGATTTTTCCAAAATATGGGAATCATTTAAAAAAATTAGAGTGATTTTATTTTTCAAAAATATGAAAATTACAAGGTGTGTTTGATTTTTTAAAATTTTTTATTTTTGAAAAAAGAAATCGCATTTAAAAAAAAATGCAAAGTGCAACTTGTTAAAGTGCACTATTTTTTACCATAAAAGAAATCGCATAGAGTGGTTTTTACCCATTTATCATTATATCATTGTATTTCACCAAATTTGCAGCCATACACAAATTAATTTGTGTCATATGGCAAACTATGTTAAAATATCAATGATTCTTTAGAGCTAACTAAGATTTAACTGAACATTTAAATAGTTTCCCAAAAATATAAACCAAATTTGTGTCCTTTTCAAGCATAACTACTGTAAGGTGCAAGCAGTATATATACTGTTCACCTTTAACTAAAGAAAGAATGTTCAGCAGTAATATTGTTTGCTCATAAAGGATTTTTCTAGGTTCCAATTCCATTGGTACCATCAATGTTCTTGGAATTGTTTCCAATCTTTGAGATCATTCAAATGCTCATGATTGCATGCGCTCAAAGACTTTGCTGTAGAAAGCAAGTCTCATTAACTACTATTTAATGATTCGCTGCATGAAGGATAATAACACATTGTTAGTCTCTTACTAAAATAAATCTCCCAAGTTTCTTCTTATAAGCTTATATTGAGCCAGCTTGTAATTTAACTTCAAAAAATATTAGAGAAAATATGTTGTTAAATTATTAGATTGAAAAAATTAGAATAAAAAAATTAAATTGATGATTAAATAATGACAAAAAATAATAAATTTTAATAATTTTTTAATATTTTTTTTAACTTTTTCTAAATTGACATATCATTATTAATCAATTAGTAGTGTAACTAATTAATAGAATATCATGTAATAACATGATACCGTTACTACGATATTATATAACTGACTTTGTGAAGTTTTGTTATAGTATTTGGATCATGCTCCAAAACTTTTAGGGAGCCAGTCAAATAAGACGTTTAAAACGTTATTTTAAGATTTTTTTAGTAATTAAAATTCAATATATATAATTAATTAAATTGTATTATTTTTGTCAAAATTAAATTAGACAAATTAATTTGATAAAAAAATTGATGAACTAAATTTTGAACCAATCTAAATTAATTTTTTTTTTATAAAAAATGACTACAATATTCTTATTATAGAAAATGACAAAATACTCTTATTATATATTATTAATTTTATTTTATGAACTCTAA
>NC_029791.2:120540871-120544266 GCF_000816755.2 Arachis ipaensis | reverse complement strand
TTAAAAATTAAAAATAAAAAATGAGTAAGAAAAGAAGGAAGGATGATGGTGTGGAAATTGAGATTACCAGGGTGTCATGCATTGAATAATCGAAGAAAGGGGTCGACGGGAGAATCTTCATTCTCAATTGCTAGGTCATAGACGGCGTTTAAAAGTTCCCTGAAAAATTCAAAACCATCAAGGTTTAATTTCAATTTTTTTCTGTGCACCCAATCAAGTTACTATTGTGAGAGTAAGATGTATGTAAAAAAAGAAAAATTAATTAAAGCAGCTAAGAAGTGAGGTATTGTTTTGATGAGCTATGAACAATTACTGTTATATCCATGTCGAGTTAATTTTAGTGTATACATAATATTTTTGTTAATTATTATATAAAAAATTAATTAAATGTTGGCAAAGACTTACCAGGTGGAATGAGAGGAAGGTTGTTTGTAAGGAGGCTGATCTACTTCTGGGGATCTACTTGGTCGTCCTCTCTGCAAAATCATATACGTGAGAGAAAAAATTGAATCTATAAAAGAGGACAGAGCATGTAGTTGTACGATTACTAAGTGTTATCAACACGCAGTGAAAATAATAATAATAATAAGAAGGTAAAAATTTAAGTGCAGTTATCATTAACTTTAAGTGAAATTGATAACGGGGAATTGTAATTGAATTTTTACCTAACATTTTGATAAAGACACTAAAAATGTCTTTTTTTAAAGACATTTACATGTATCATGATATTATTGGACATCTTTATTAAATCGGTTAATAATTTATTTTTTAATAAACTAGAACAAAATCGGTTTATTATAGCAACAATAATAGACTTAATTGTCCGCATTATAATTATTAGACTCGATTTTATCTGATCGATTTATACAATCTAAATCGAATCGTGTTTAAATTTTTTGATAAAAAGATAAATATATCCTTAATTTTTGTTTAAAAAAACAAAAAAAAAGCCTATGATTCGGTGGGTTATGTAAATTGATTGGTTTGACCGGATCCAATAACAATTGGGTTTATTGTTATTATTATAAAAAAATCAATTTTATTTTAATTTGTTAAGAAATTCAAAAAGACATTACTATCAATTATACTAACAAATCAGATTATATTTTTCAATTATTCTCACTTGAATGTATTCATTTTCAATTAGGTCTCACTTGGATGTAGTCGATTTTAATATTATATCAACTATTTGTGTTTAGATTTAATTATGTCCCTAGAAAAGTGAATTATGTAAATGTTGTAGGAATTAGTTTCAACATTTGATGAGCTATTTTTCGGAGTAGATCATACATTTGTATTCTAACTTCAAGAAAAGATTTTTAAAACTCAAATTAAAGCGCTCATGATGTGTAATTGACGGCAGGATAACATTGAATCACTTTTACAAACGTTAGAGATACAAATAGAACGATTTAAACGTTAGGAACACAAATAAAATTTACCTCAAACATTGGGAACAAAAACGATACTTTACTCAAAATATTATATGTACACTAAAATTAGTTATCACGTATTTATATATAAAGACATGTGTTATTTAATTATTTTTAATATTTATTTTATATTTTAACATATAATTTATATTAGTAACTGATTTTAATATAAATCTAAAATGTTCTTAATAAAAATAAAAACATTCTTAGGTACCTACCTAGTTGTGGAAGATTGAGGAAGCTTTCCTTTGCCACGCTGCTGCCTTGTGAGGACTTGATTATTTACATTATTTATTATTGAAACCGGGGTCGTCACTCGTTGCTCCTGATGATTCCCCAATGCACTTTCAGGCCTAATCAATCTGTACGTAGAATTAACCCAGTTTAGTGAATAATATCCATTAATAAAGAGTATTAGCTAGTGAATATGTGAGATTACCTTAGGAGGCGTGCAAAGTCATCAGAATCTCCCCTGGAGTTAGAATCTTGTGAACTAGATCCTTGAGTGTTGCCTGAGAAAAGCTCAGCGCTCATTGACCTCATCAATGCTTGTGACTGCGACTGCGAATCGTTTATTATATTGTGCTGCTGGCTCCATGACATAGCTGCTGTACTGCTAGGAAGTGCTTCCTGCGGCAACATCATTGTATTGTAACTCTGCCGTTCAGGAGGAGGAGGAGGAGTATTAGTATTCATCAACAATCCATTGTATTTGTTGTATCCATTCATCTGATGATTTGATGATGCCACATCTTGGGACCTTCATTCACCCCAAAAGTTATTAGTTAATGGTTATTTATAATCTTGAAGAAATTGATTTAATTAAGAGACAAGATCTCTATCCGCATATGCTTAATTACCTTGAGAATTGCTGCAAGATCATCGTTTGGGGATTATAAATATTACCATAGGGTGGAGGGCACCTACTATACAATTGTGACATAAACCATAGTCTATATGTAAGGCTGCACTGAAGATCCCAAGCCAAAGGAATTATTATGGTATGTGGTGGTTGCATATGGATGAGGATATGGTGCAGGTTGTGGATGGTGTGAATGATAAGTTGAGTACATTGGAGGAGACCTATATATAGAGAGATATACACAACATAAATTCAGTGTGAATGGTAAGCAATTAAGCATGATGAAACTAAAGGAACAATGAAGAGAGTGATGGAGTACCTATAATAAGGAAGTGCAGTAGAGTTGGACGGTATAGGTCTATTATAAGCATGATTTGTTGGTGGCACTTGAATAAGAGAAGGGTGTGGTTTCGCTTGCCCCCTAAATAAAAGGTTTATAATACAATTTTTTATTCTAAATCAGTTTATTTTTTTAAAATATAAAAAATAATACTCCAAAAATACTTTATTAAAATTTTTTTAAGTCTTAAAAAAACATTAAATAAGTAGATTATCACATCTTTCGAAAGATTTATTTTGTTTTTTCTTTTCAATTACCTATAAGTTTATCATAAACTATTTGTGCCAACATATTTGACATTTTTCAAAGACCAATAGGATAGAATGGGTAGTCAGGAGTAAGGCGCAACGAATTTTGAGAGTTTAAATCATAAATCTTATTATAATACATTCCTTCGGGGGCAGGAGTAGGAAGAGGGGCAAAACCGTCTTGAGGCAGTGAAACACTGAAAGAAGAAGAGTAGGAATCATGATGCATGTAATTGTAACTGCTGTATTGTGAATCATACATATTTGTAATCCAGAAATGATTGTGTTCATCAGCCCTACATACATACATTATATACCATTTTAAATTTCACAATTAAAGGAGTCTCCAATTAGCCATCCTTATGAGAATAGCATTTATAAATAAGTGAAAATGATGTATCTTATTTTAAGTAAATTATTAATTTAATCTTAATATTTTGATTAACTCTTAGTATTGTCTTTAATTTTAAAATGTTTATTTTTGTTTCAAAAAATTTATTTTTTATATATTT
>NC_029791.2:120539904-120540732 GCF_000816755.2 Arachis ipaensis | reverse complement strand
TTTGTTAAAAGTAAAATATTTCATTTTAAAATTATTATTTTTCTTTATTATTATTATTCTTTCAAATTTTTTATTTTTGTGTTATTTTCATTCTCAAATAATTAGAATCAATATTATAAGAGAAAATACCACTTTCCTCTTCTGTGAGATGCTAAAATAACACCCCCTCTCCTCTATTTATAAAATTTATATTCCCCTTCCTTATAACTTTCAAAAAATTTCATCTTTAATCCATTTTAAATTTTTTTGTGTTAACTAATGTTAACTTTATCCATTTTTCAAGAAAAAATAAATTATTTTTTACAAAAATTATCCTTTAGCAAAAAATTTATTTTTTTGTCATTACATTTTTCTTAGCAAAATATTCTTTAATAAATTATTTTTTAAGATATCCTTCAATAATTTTTTAATTATTAAATTATGATTTTACCAAAATTTTCGTTAACAATTATTTTATATTTATTATTAATTTTTCGATATACAATTTAATCAATAAAAAATAATTTATTAAAGAGTATTTTGGTAAGAAAAATTTAATGATAAAAAATAAAATTTTTGCTAAAGGATATTTTTATAAAAAATAATTTATTTTTTCTTAAAAAATAGATAAAGTTAACATTAATTAACACAAAAAATTTAAAATTGATTAAAGAGGAGATTTTTTAAAAGTTATAAGGGATGAGAATATACATTTTATAAATAGAGGGGAGGAAAATGTCATTTTAGTATCTTAGGAGAGAAAAGTGGTATTTTCTCATATTATAATCATGATTTTTTATTGCTATCTAAAAAATTATAATAAAAAATAATTTTTTTTAATGTTAATTT
>NC_029791.2:120538940-120539705 GCF_000816755.2 Arachis ipaensis | reverse complement strand
GATTAAAATAAGATAAAATAAAAGTTTTTAGAATAAAAATAAAACATCATCAAAATATATGAGCAAACAAGAGTAACATATATACCTTCCAGAATTAAAGGCTGTATGAGTGTCCATGATATTGTTTTGGAACACAGATCTTTGGTTTCTAATAAATTGTCCACTTGAATGATATGTTGTTCCATTTCCTGCCCTAACCTCCACCTGCTGTAACAAATACTTCAAATATTGAATGCATCTATTCTTTTATTTATTTATTTTTTAATAATTAAGAGGATAAAAGGTCATTTGTTTCCACTAACTAAATTGTAGTTTGACATTGTATTTGGCACCAATGGGGAATTGCTGTGCTGGTAATCCATGTCTCCACCTTCATTCCTACACAATAGAGAAAATTTAATGCATGTATAATCTAAAACCTGCCATTAAACCATTAATAATAATCAATAACCTACCTATGTGAATTCTCATGTTGCATGTGATGAGGAAATTGATTAAACCAACTCATTCTACTAATGTATTCTTGGTCTTGATGAGTTAACGATCCTTCTCTTTCTAAAATAATTCCCACCTGATGATCAATTATCAAAGAAGAAAGAAAAATATTCAAATGTACTTTGACCTTTTTAAGTCAAATATATTAAACAAATTCTCTGGTAATTTTTATTTTAATATCGAATTTACTTTTTAAAATAAATATTAAGTACTCAAAATTTATTAGCTTTTGCATCTTCTAAATCAAACATTGACTATTTAATATTTTTT
>NC_029791.2:120536423-120538840 GCF_000816755.2 Arachis ipaensis | reverse complement strand
GATAGATAAAATTAAAAATAAAATAGAAAGCATTATTTTTAAAATTAGAAATTAAAGAGTAGTATTATTAACTATGTATGTATTAGCCTGTTGTGTTATTATTTATACTATTTTTTGTTTAATTGAAAAAAAAAAATAACTTACCTTGGGCAACGAAGGATGGAGTGGTGGAGACGAGGAATTTGATGAAGACTGGAAAAGAGGACTGGGATCATGACCAAGAGTGGCAGTCACACTTTGTTGTTCAATAGAAGCAGGTTCAGTAGTATTTTGATTCTTATTTCGTGTTGCAACTATAATTGATGATGATCCCTTCAAATTGTGACCCTAAAGATTAAATGCAATAATAATTATTACTCCTACATTTACGGTCTAGTCTTTGTATTTTTGCGGGTAGTGTGCGCTATGCATTGTGCATTATCTGTATTAATGCTTACGTTATCATAATGAATTACGAAAACTTTATTAATTACTTTGTGGAAAAAGGAGGAGCATACGTATGCATAACATAGAGGTTAAGCAAATTGAGTAACACTTTTCATTTTCTAAAATGCGTTTAATGCATGCCTCAGGAAACTTTTTGAGATAAACATGTTTAAGTTTTTTAAACGCTTTTAATTTTTTGTTTGGCTATTTTTGTTTTTTATAAACTGATTTTGTACTAAAATCTATATTTACAGAAAGAAAAAGTTGTAGCTCTTGTATTTGACGTTCCATCTAAATAATATTTATTTTATTAAAATCAATTTTAATATAAAATTTTTTAATATAAATTATTTTAATACAAACTCACTTCTACCTAAAATTAATTTTATAAAATTACATTTATTCAAATTTTAATTTGAGAAATGCACATTCAAACGCACACTTACTATTGCTATGGCCTCATTTTCATGGGTTTCAGGATTTCCGGAGATTGAGGACCTCAAATCCTGTTGCTGTTGTTTCTCCTGAATCAAAACGTATGCATGTTTCAAAAGGAAGAAAATGTGTGGAGATAATAATATCATGATAAAATATTAAAAAGCTACAATTTAATTTTTATACATTATCTGTGTAAAATATCATAATATAGAAATGAATTAAGAAAAATATTTATAATTTGATAAAAACAGAAATAAATTAAAAATATATTTGTCACACACTACTTCATTGAAGTATTAAATAATAAGTTATAGTCTGCAATAAATAAGTTTGTGATAGAACATTTTTTTAATTTGTTTCGGTCTCTTCTTGAGTCCGACATATTAAATAAATTCATAAAAAGATATAAATATAACCTATTCATAATTAGAATATTTAGGTAATATTAAGATCAATATTTTCTTAAGTAATTGTCCTTATTATTATACATTCAACAATAATAAAAAAAACACACACAAACAATAAAATAAGAAGAGAAAATGAAATTACAATTGTTAAATCCGATTGATGGAGAGTAGGGTGCATGAGGCTGTTGAATAATGGTGTTCCTATGTTGTCTAAGATGTTTGCAGCATCCCATTCATTCTCATCATTCAAACTCAAGCTGCCTAACTCAATATCCAAATCCAGGTCCTGCATTTTCATTACATCACTCGGGTAACAAATAAAAATAAAAAATATAAACTATAAGTCATATATGATAATAAAAAATTAAATTAAAAAAATGGCTATATTTTTTAAATATTAACTAAAAATAACTACTTTAAAGAAAATGCCAATTGTATTTATTTTCATTAATGCCTAGGAGAATCCTTATCAATTATATATCATCAACTTTTCAAGGAAAAACATGGATGAAAACGACAGAATGACTTAATAATTACATGAGAGTAAAATGAAAAGTATACGTTGACTTTAACATATCTCCTCCTAAAAAACATACACAATTTATGATATCTTGCTAATTTCCAATCAGACCTTCCTCACAGTATGTATAAAATATTTAAAGAAAATTTGTTTGTATACGCGGATAAAAGCTGCTTCTTTTGCAGTTTTTCTTCATTTTGTTTTTTTTCACTCTCTCTGATTAAGTGTGAATTACGTACAGAATTTTAAAAAAATTCTACTGAAGAGGATTACGACAACTATTTCGTTATATATCATCAACTTTTCAAGGAAAAATATGGATGAAAACGACAGAATGACTTAATAATTACATGAGAGTAAAATGAAAAGTATACGTTGACTTTGACATATCTCCTCCTAAAAAACATACACAATTTATGATATCTTGCTAATTTCCAATCAGACCTTCCTCACATTATGTATAAAATATTTAAAGAAAATTTGTTTGTATACGCGAATAAAAGCTGCTTCTTTTGCAGTTTTTCTTCATTTTGTTTTTTTTTCACTCTCTCTCTCTGATTAAGTGTGAATTACGTACAGAGTTTTAAAATATTTTAAATATCAAACAAATTAAAAAATAGATATCT
>NC_029791.2:120536077-120536390 GCF_000816755.2 Arachis ipaensis | reverse complement strand
TATTTTAATATTAAATATATAAAAGACGTTTTTAAAAATATTACAATCCATTACGCTTTAAATTTCCAAAGGACAAACTTTCTGGAAAATAAGAAAATATCCTAAATATAGCACCAAAACAAGCTCATGAATAAGTAGTATATAATTAAGAGGATTGGATTCCTGAATTTAAAATTTTGACTTTACTTTTTATTAGTTCTCGTAATTGTGTATATATATATTGGATTTTGCTACTAGAGAGAGTACATTCCTTTTTAGGAGTACTCGTTACTATTAGTAAAGTTTTTACTAACAAGTGTTTTTATGGCCTTTT
>NC_029791.2:120535364-120535658 GCF_000816755.2 Arachis ipaensis | reverse complement strand
AAAATATAGTAAAAATTCATATACAATTATCTTTATGTGAAATTAATATTTAAAAATTATTAATTAATTTAACAAATTTATTAAATTTTTATGTATCAATTTTTAATTATTAACTTCACATAAAGATAATTAGATATTTTATCCATTCTACAAATTTGGAACTGGTCAACTGGCTAGATATTTCGTTCATTCTATAAATTACATTTGTCCTTAAGGTGAATAATACAGTAGTTCTAAATACTCTGCTCTAAAAATGTAAGCGTACTATCTTCCATAATTTTAAATTATTTAAAA
>NC_029791.2:120533633-120535341 GCF_000816755.2 Arachis ipaensis | reverse complement strand
GGTATATATATCAGTACGTAGTAGTGCAAGAGGACAAGAGATCTGGACAAAATGTCAAAATCTGAATGGCTTGACAAGGGATCTCAACACTATAAACTGTGTATGGAAAGAAAATTTTATTCGTGTCAAGAACAACACCAAAACAACACACAAATCACAATCGCACCCACCAACAAATGAGTTATATAAATTAAATTGAACAAAGTTTTTTTTTTTTTAATTTGGGTTTATATAATTCAAGTATATGCTCCTAATTGGCAGCTCAGAAAACAATGCTCAATTTTATGATTTATTTAACAATCTCAGTTGAGTATAATTACCTCTAAATTAACCATTTCTTCGTCAAAAATCGAATTCGCTGAATCTAAACCTGTAAACCAACGATAATTAAATGGGTTGCTCCAACGATGATTAAATTTATTGATATATATTGTCAATCAAAATTGAGAAAAAATAACGGACCTAGATTTGTGCTATTTTCTTCGTCCATTGTATCCGATCCCCTGATACAGAAATTAAAAAAAGAAGGTTAATTATGACAACAAAAATTGATACATGGGCAGCTTTATTTCTTCCAAATAATAGTAAAAAAAAAAATTGTTTATCTCAAATAAAATTGAAACCTCAAAGGAAGGGTAATTATTGCTTATCTCATATATGAATTTCCTTCCTCAATGAAACCAAAAGGATTTCAAGGTGTCAAATAGTAAGATTTTATCATAGTAACAAATTAGTCTCCTAAACTACAATTAGGAAGATGAGAGCTTAACTAAACAAATAGGAGTGGGAAAAATAACCTTATGTTGGTGGGAGCTCAAGCTCAAATTTTACAATGTGCGTTGATGCCTTGCATTCTTTCCTCATGCCCCTTGTTTTTATAGGAATATATATACAGAGAGTAATAAACTTATTTAACTTATTTCTCATTATTTTAATAAATATTTTTTATTAACAGAGTAATGAAAAAAATATTTTATTTTTAAGATATTAAATTCCAAAAATAAATAAGTCAAATTGTGATATTTTTTTCCAAATCTAATATTTTTCACTAATCTAGGAATTAATAAGGATATTATTTTAAGAGAACTTATCATAATTGTTTGCCGATTGGAAACAAGAAGCTGCTAATCTTTGTTTAATAAAAATATATTAATAAGATGAATTGTTAAAGAGTCAATGTATCTCAAATCAAAGCTACTAGGGAGAGATTTGGACAGAACTACAGTATGCTAAATATATAGTAAAAAAAAAAACACTTGTTCATAAAAAAAAGATTCAAAATTAATTTATGTAATTCATAAGAAAATTGATAAATGGTATGAAATAGATCGAATACTTAGTCAATCTATACGTTGTAAGTGTAAAAAATTGAGAAAAGTGAAGCTTCTTTCTATAGTCTATATTGCTAATATTGTTTGTTTTTATGATTTTTTTAAGAGAAAAGTAAGTTTAATAATTTTAGCTTTTTTTTTCTCGGTAAAAAATGAAAATGTTTAATAATTACTTTATCGATTTTTATTATAGTTTCAACAAATTTTTTATTATATTCTTATATATGACAGTTTAAAATTTTGTAATGGAGTCTTTGTATTAAATAAAACAATTTTCATTAGTTCATTGTTAACTGTTTTTATTAAAAACAAAATATTTTTAAATTGTGAAATATTCTAAAAATAAATACTCTAAATTTATGTCTTTTTTTTTAATT
>NC_029791.2:120509815-120533590 GCF_000816755.2 Arachis ipaensis | reverse complement strand
AGAAACTAATTAAAAATTTTGTAAATGTATAAAGATCAATAAAATAATTAAAAGATTCATGAATCGAATAAATGAACCATGTATATTAGAGTTTTAGATCACATTCTCTAAATGCATCGATAACTTTTATAAATAGGAGATAATATTAGTTGGCATCATAAATTAATTTTTAGGATTGAATTATATATTTACTATTATTTTAACATATTATTAAACCCTATGTTGTTATATATAATTGTTTTTGGGTTCTCCCACAGATCGATGCTGTTGTCCAATGCAATTCTGACTCCCGAGTATGAGATGAATTTTATATCTTAAAACAAATTTTTGTTTGATTTCTAATAGTTTAGGTAGCGTTTGTTTAGTAGAGAGATAGAGACTGATGATTGAGACGGAGAGATAAAGATAAAAAAAATTTCAGTATTCTATTTAGTGTAAAGTGGGAGACAAAAATTAAAACAAAAATGAAACTCTAGCTAATTTAATTTGTACAAAAAATAAAATTAGAATTAATGAATTGAAATGAGGGTATTTTAGGTATAAAATATTATTAATGTTTCAGTCTCTGTTTCTAAAAATTTCAGTTCCCTGTGTCTTCACTTTTTGGAGGTACTGAAATACTGAAATTTTAGGAGACAAAGACAGAAATTTTAGTACCAATCTTTGAACCAATAAATATAATACTAAGTTTCAGTTTTTCAGTTTCTATCTCAGTATCTCAAAACAAACGCTACCTTAAAAATAGTGTGGTTAATACAAAAATGTTTTGGCCAAATAATTTTTAAATCAAATTCAATCAAGTTGTATTTACTGTATGTACGCATTAATTTTTGCTGGGTTTATGCTAATATAATTAGATTTGGTTACTAAAAACACTTATGCGGATGGTATTATTGATGCGGTCAATAAATCTATTTGGACCACTAGCTTTATAATTCTATGTTTTTCCTTTTTTACTTATTCTTAATTTGGCAGTTTCTTAACTAGGAAGGGTTCTAGTTGCCTCAATATGGAAACAAAATCTCAGTCATTGATTGTCTACATAACAATATCTAATAGTTACAAAAATCTAATAATAATTTATACATGATAATTTGGGGAGGGAGACCGCCGCGGCTTCGTTGCCGTTCCTCGCCGCCTCGCCGCCTCCGCCTCCGCCATCTTCTCTCCTCGCCGCCGCCACCGGTCTTCACGTACGCCACCGATCTTCGCTGCCGCCGCCACTGCTGCACCGCTTGCCCTGCACTGCTACACCGCCACCACTTTCTGTAAATTGGATTTTTGTTGTAGAATTTCTGAATTTTTTGTGAATTGTTGCTGAGTTTTGATTATTGCTTATTGCTGAATTTTGATTATTGTTGTTGCTAAATTTGTTGAATTGTTGCTGAGTTTTGATTATTAAGACTTCAACACTCAGGTGGAGCAAGTAAGACAAATACAAAACCATAAAAGTCGAACAACTCTGTCATCTCTGGTATAGCCATCAATAACATGAGTTATTTACAACACTACTCTGTAGCACATGAAAAGGATTCATTCATGTAGTCTCTAATCCATGTTGTCTTGCTGTGAAAAATGACATCGTTTCTGCGTAACCAAATAATCCATATGACTGAGAAAACCCAACTAGCCAATACTTACGCATCTCTTTTCTCATTGGCACCGATCTTCAATTCTCAAAGTGCTCTTTCAAAGTACCGGGAACAATCCACTCCTGTCCAAACGCCGAGATCCAAGTACACCACACCTGCCAAGAGTACTCATAAGTAATAAATAGATGTTGTATATTTTCAACATCTTTCTTACACAACATGCACAAAGTATCATTCTGTTGTAGGATTTTCAGTCTACTAAACCAGTCCTTTGTATTGACTCGGCCTACCAATACAAACAAGGAGAACAACTCCACTCGTGGCGGAACTAAACCTTTCCAGATTTCTTTTGTAAACCTGTAGCTCAGAAACTCCTCATTCAAAGTCTCTTCCTGCAAAACCTGCATAAATGAATTAGTAGAATAAACACATTCCTTGTCAAATTTCGTTACCACTCTATCTTGCATATCTACTATCAATATAACAGATTGCAAGACATGAAGCAGCTAGTTTAGTGTATCTGTCTCCCATTGTCGTAGTTCCCTTCTCCATTGGAAGTGCCACACCCACTCTATCCCATCCCAGAACCCACAATCCCCAATTACTGATCCTTTTTGTTTGAAATCAAGAAGAGTCTCGGGAAGAAGTCTTTCAGCTTTCCCACTTGGAGCTATGTATCCTCCCAAAATCTGGTGGATCGACCATCTCTTACTTCCATAGCAAGCCCATCAATCACCTTTTGTTTGACGTGTTTCTTCTTTATCTGCACCTGACATATGTCTCTCCATGGACCCCCTCTTCAGTAATGTCTGAGTTGACAACAAGTGATTCGGGTTCAAACTATTGCAAGAGCATACAATCTTCTTCCATAGGGGACAGTCCTCCTTAGAGAACCGCCACCACCATTTAAACAATAATGCCATATTTCGGACCACCGCATCACCCGCACCGAACCCTCCTAGCTTCTTTGGTGCCTGGATCATCTCCCACTTCACTAGGGCCATACCAGGTCGTCCATCATCCTTCCCCCAAAAGAACCTCCTCTGCAAAGAGATAATTCTCCGTGCAACCGCATTTGGCATCTTGTACAAACTCAGGTAATAGATAGGCAGACTGTTGATTACTTACTTGATGAGTACCAGCTTTCCTGCCTTACTAAGAACCTTTGCTTTCCACAAGCTGAATTTTTCTTTCACCTTTTCAATAACCGGCTTCCAAGTTTTTACCAACCGTGGATTCGCTCCTAGGCTAATGCCAAGGTACCTCACCGGTAGAGATGCCACCTCACAACCTAGTAGCTGAGAAATCTGGTTAACCTATTCCTGGCTGCAGTTCACTGGTATCGAGTTAGACTTCTCAAAGTTAATGCTCAACCCAGACATCACTTCAAAGCACCTCAGAAGTCTCTTATAATTTCTCACTATCTCCTCCTCTGGAGGGCAGAATAAAATAGTGTCATCAGCAAATTGTAAGTGTGATAGCTCTATATTATCCCTACCGACTAATAGAGGAGATATCCGACCATTTCTAACCACCTCTCCGATCATCTTATTCAGCACATCCACCACCAGTACAAACAAAAACGGCGATAATGGGTCTCCTTGACGTAGCCCCCTCTCTATTTTGAAAGGTTTCTATGGTGATCCATTAATTAGAATAGAAATAGATGCCGATATAACACACTCCTTTACCCATGCCCTCCAGGTTCTTTCGAAGCCCATCTTCTCAAGCAAAGTATCAACATAGCACCATTTAATCCTGTCATAGGCTTTTTGGAAGTCCAGTTTAATAATTGCTGAGCCTTCTTCTTCAGTTTCAACCATTGCACAGTTTCACATGCAATTAAAGCTCCATCATGTATCTTTCTCCCCTTCACAAAGGCACTCTATGATTCTCCAACTAAGCTTGGCATTACACTCCTCATTCTTCGTTTCAACAGTTTAGATATAACTTTATAGATACATCCAACCATGCTAATAGGTCTGAGATCTTTTATCTCCTTAGCCCCAACAAATTTTGGAGCCAACGCTACCCAAGTGACATTAGCGTCTGCTGGCAATGTTGCTGTCTCAAAAAAGTTCATCACATATGCAGTGAATTCTATTACTGTTTGGATCTTTGACAGGTGCATCTGACAGCTGCCTCACCACTTTCTCTTCTGCTCCTCCCATCCTCTTTGTCTGTGGATCGCGACCTCCAGCATCGTGTCTGGTGATCATCTTTATTCCTTTGTCCTTCGTATTTTGCACCACAGCTCTCCTTCTATACTTCTCTTCTCTGACAAACAACTTTTTGCCTCTTAGCATCATACTATTCATGTCTGCAATAGCCTTCAAAGCACATCCCTTTGTAGTGTACTGTACAAAAGCAAACAGATATATCTGGCCATTTTTATTCTTTCGCGACAGATATATGTCGATGATTCTTCCTGTCCATTTGAACATATTAAAAAGTTCTCTTTTTGATATATCTTCCGGCAGATTGTCGACGAAGACAGAAAAAGAATCAAGCTCCAAGCGTTGATACTCTTCTTTGTTCCAAACCCTAGGATCTTTACCATTTTTACTCTGTGCAGATGTCACCCCCCTTGTGTTTGCCCACCTCCCATGCTCTCAATCCCTCTCTCGCACTCTCATTTAAAAAAAAAAAGGGAGCCAGCAAGTTTTGTGATTTGTAAACATCAATTAGCCATCAATAGTGTTTTTAATAGTGTGAGATTATATCCAATGGTATGGGATTACTCACTTTTCTTTTGATGGTCAAGTGCTGGCCAAATTTTAATAAAAGTGCTGGTCCCCTAGACTTTCTCTATAAAAAATTATATTGTTGTATTCGATTACTTATCTTGTTGCCAGTGACAACAAAATAATTTTAAATATATATCGTATACACTACTAGGAAGATAAATAATAAAATTTATTATACGCATCTCCTTTGCTCATGAGATACGTTTTTATTTTTTATTGTAAAGCATATTTCATTGACAGGGTAAAGAAAATCCGTTTGTAAATCTTCTCTTTGTCTGTGCCAATACCATTCACTAAATAAATAAATCCATTCAGTCTTAACAAATGAAATTCTTTCGTTCTTCTTATTCCCTTATAACATTCTTATAAAATGGTCAGTGGCGACTATAGATTTAGTGTTTACCCAAATACATCTCTTAGAAAAGTTAAGGATGGGGTTTTATTTGAATGTTCTGACCCTATATTATTGTGTACACGATGTGTGGATATCTTTCACAAATTGAAGAATCTAATACTAATGAATGTGTTAGGAAACTCAGTCAGAAAGAGATTAGGAATCTCGGGTACAGGTTTCTTACAACACTGGACAACCGACAATTCTGATATAAGATTTTTTCTACACAACGATCATGTGCACCTAATGTTCAATATACATGTGAGAATCCTAGCCCAGCAAGCCATAGAGTTGTATGCTGAGGTCTATGATATTGTTGGGTTGTTGGCTAGGTGCATGCCCGCCTATTTCCATGCATCTAGATCCACCAATAGTAGCTCCTCCTTTGCATCATTCTACTCCAAGTGATCATATAGAGGAGGACTCCAAGTTAGATGAGAAGCACATCAATGAGATCGATGCATCTAGTGGTAATGATGAAGAGGACGAGGTTACTATCGAGACCCTAATGAGACACAAGTTTCTTTTATTGATGTCATTCTCTGTACCCAACTTCTTAGATTTTGTAGTCATTATCACACAATGGACCTTGATGCAATGTAGGAGGATCAACTGTGCAGTATTGGGGTGGAGAAAATGATTATAACTTGGACAGGGGTGTCGAGTTTCACGTGAAACATCGGTTCAGGAACAGGGAAGCCATGCATATGCCGGTAAAAAATTTTAATACATAGAGTAGTACAGAGTACAAAGTGATTAACTTTGATCGTCTAAAGTACCATTGCTGATACAAGCAGAGCTCAGCAGGCTATCTCTGGAGTATACTTGTATCACTAAGGCATAACCTCAAATATTGGTGATGCCTTAGATGACAATTTTAAAAATAGATTTAGTAGTTTTAATTTATCGTATAGAACATTGTATTTTTTATATCATTCAGGTAACGTAGTTGTAACTATGGATTATTTCACTAGGAGGTTTTAAAGTGTAGGGGATCTAATTGGATAATGCCTATCATCCAAGCTAATTCTTTTGTTTTTCATTCCGGTGTTGCAAAGTGTAGCATAACAGAGTTACCACTTCAAGCATTCTTACAAAAATAAATGTACATCGGAAAACAGAAAGAAATTGTGTAAGAACCGGAGTTTTTACGAATAAAATAATTTAAATACCCAAATTAGGTTCCGAAAAGTTAGAATGAGAATTTGGGGATTTAAATATGATTTTTGGACTCAGTAAGTCTTTCCGAGTCAGAAAACTGTGAAAATCGTGACAAACCGCGAATCGGCAGTTAAACCGATCGGGCCGGTTTAAGTATGTCCAGTACTGTGCGAGAAAAAGTGAAAATAGTCGAAAACCTTAGAAAAATATTAGAAATGGAAAACCAGGTGTTAGTGTTAAAGGTTTGGCCCAAAATTAGACCGAACGGGCTAAAGAAGCTAACGGGTTGGACCGGGCCTAAAGTCCAACATATATAAACTCACTTAATGAGCTTTTCAGCTCATTTGCTCCCCAAAAAGAGAAAGGGGCGCTGGTAAGAGAGAAGGGAGGAAGAAGAGAGAGTGTACTATTCACCTCCATCTTCCGGTTGCCATATCTTGAGCTACGGAGCTCCGATTGACGAGCTGTTTGTGGCCACACGAAGTTCTCGACAAGCTCTTCCTTTCTATATAAAGAAATCTGGTAAGAACTCGCATCTCACTCCCTAGTTTCCTGCCCTAAGTTTCTGCACGTTTTTTGTTGGGGTTTTGAGCAAGTTTTGTGGTTTTGCTTGTTTAGGTGGTCTCTAGTAGCGGGTAATTATTGAATTTTACCTCTAATCTCGTTAGATAAAGTAAGGTTTCACTAAACCCTTGAGCTTAGTTGTTTTGTGTACCTTAGATTTTGATTTTGGTGATATATGTGTTGTTAGTTTGAGCTTTGGTGTTTGTTGGAGTTAGTTGAGTCTTTGGATCAAGTTTGGTGGCTTCATTTTGGTGTTTGGAGTGTTTGGGAATCGGCCAAGGTATGGTTTCAGTTTTCTTTATGTAATATGTAATATTTCTGAAAACTTAGGCTAGTTGACCCTAAGATAGGATTGGATATGGTAGATGTATGAATAATTATATGTGATTTGATGCTAATTGTGGATGGTTGTTGGTGTTGAGAAATTTTGATGATGAATACTATGTTGTTGGTAACTGGAGATGAGTGTTTAAGGAGTTGATAAATTGAGATATTAAATGTTGATATTTGTTATGGTAGTTGAGAGTTGTTGATATTGTTGATGATTATTGATGATGTTGATGTAGGATGTGGGGATTGGGTAATGATGATTTTTGAGGATTATTAATGATTGATGGGGTTTATTGATGTTGATAGAGTATGGTGGGAGGATAGTTTGTGATGTAAATTGTTGAGATTTGAGTTTACAAGTAGAATTTGGTATATAGAATTGATGGTGTTATGTGTTGCTAAATTATGGATTGGTAGTAATATATGGTATAATAGTTGAGTAATTTTAGGTGGGGAATATATAGATTAAGATGAAATGATATTGGTTATGATGATTGATATTGATAGATTTATGATTGATGAAAGTGTTGGTGAAAGGTTGAATTTAGTGTTATATAATTGATGTTGAGATTGAGAATGAGGAAGTGTGATGGAGTAGGTGGTACGAATGGTGTAATGTGATATAAAGGTTAGATGTTGATGAAAAATGGAGTTTGGAATGGTTTTATTTGGTTTTGGGTGGTTTGAGTTGTGAAAATGGGAAAAGTTAGAATTTGTGAACTTTTGGTTAAAAATATATTTTTGGTGAACTTTTTCTGATCATAACTTTTGCCTGGATTTTCAAAATTTGTTGAATTTTGGTTTAGAAATAAAGATTATTGAAAACCCTTCGATTTGATATAAGGTTTGTAAAGTTTATATTTTTGTAGAGGAAGTTATGATCATTCAAAGATTGGTGTTGAAATCTGGTATGTGCGTACGCACAGTGCTGTGCGTACGCACATGTTGAGAATGTCAGTCTGTTGGGGGCGCTAGCACAGGTTGTGCGAGTGAATAGACTTTGGTACCTGTGCGCACGCACACCCCTGTGCGTATGCATATACCCTGTTTCTCAAACTTAAACTTTGTTTTCAACTATTTCACCTTCTCAACAAGCTTGTAAGCTTCCGTGACACCATTTTAAGACTTTTGAGCTTAATTTCAGGTATTAGAATATGGGAAAGGCCTTAGGTAATTTACTTGGTAATATTTTGAAAAGTTAGAGAACGGAGGTTTATGTTTCTGGTGTGTTGAGGATAGGCTTGGTGGAATGCGAGGGAAGAATGGTATGTGAATTGAGAAAGTGACGAACTAGTGAGTTCGGAATAGAAAGTTGTGGATTGATGATGGTTGTGACGAGTATGAGTGGAAGTGTGCTATGAGCAGTGGTCTCTGAGATTAAATATGTGATTATGATAGATATTATTCTCCGTCGTAGGGGCTGTGACAGTCTCCTGCCTACGTTCGGATGTGAGAGTAGAAGCTGGGCTTCTCACTCATATTTCTCACAACCAGAGGAAGGTGGTAGGGCACTTATCCCTCGAAATTATTCCTCCTGAAAATGCGACTTCTCTCTGATTGCAAGGTGGTAGGGCACTAACCCACGAAATTATGCAACAGCCAGAGGAAGGTGGTAGGGCACTTATTCCTCGGAATTATTCCTCCTTATGCGCAATAGAGAGACTAATCCGGGAGTTGTCGACCGGATTTTCTGTCGGGTTTGGCACAACAACCGACATGTGATATCACAGCCAATAGGACAGACATTCATCATGTGCATCTTCTATATGCTTGCTTGCTTTGTTTACTTGAGCTTGCCTAATTATATGACATGCCTACTTGCTTCCTGAACTACGTGATATATATGAATATTATCTGTGTTTTACTTGTTTGCATTAATTGTGTTTGTCTGGTGCCAAGGAGGTTAGGTAGGCGGTGGCGATGGGATCGCACGGAGGTTAGGTTGACGAGGACTGTGGGATACAGCGGTGTGATTAGTATTAGTTAGAATTCCCCTAAGTTAGATAACCCTATTTATGGCTTATGGTTTAAGTTATTTATTTCATTTTATTTTGTTAAGGCTTGAATATTCCGTATGCGATGTGAAGTTCTAGGATTGCCTTCGGCGTCCCGGGGCCTTACATCTTACATATTGGGCACTGTTACCATACTGAGAACCTCCGGTTCTCGTTCCATACGTTGTTGTTGTTTTTCAGATGCAGGTCGCAACCCACCTTGGTGAGTTACCGGGATAGTGACAGAAGCGGAGGATCCGGATACCTTTTGAGTCTCTTGATTTATTTTGCTATACATCTCTCATTTTTGTATTTTGTTCAGCCTAGAGGCATTGAGAGAACAAAACTTGTATAAGCTATTTTACTGTCTAGGTTCATGTATGGTCTGTATATTTACCGACGGATTAGCGGTAGGTATAAACTTTTAATTGGCGCAATTCTAAAATTTGTTATCGTCGGATTTATTCCCCAGTTAATCCGGTGGTAATATATTATTTATTAAGAATTAAATTAATAACTACTAATGAATTTAATCAACAATAAATCCGACGGTAAACTTAAAATTTTAATTTTCTTAAAAAATTTGTTAAAAATTTCAATATATAACTTTAAATATTTAAATTTATTAATTTATAAACTAACAAAATTTTATAAATTTTCATAATTTTAACTTTGACTAAAGAAAAAAAAAATAATCACCCGTGTAAGAAAAAAGATAACAAAACTTAATAATTAACAATTCTTATGTTACATTGATACATGAAATAAAATTTCACATATAACCAATTCAGATAATTCTAAAACAAGTATAGTAACAAACATTTGCTAGAGTAATTGAAGTTGTTAATCCCATTGCAGAAATCTATCAAAAAGCAACAGGATGAATAAACACTTAGCCACATTAAATTTATATCATAAATCAAAACATATTATTTATTACATAAGTGATAAATACTCAACTGAAACTTCTTAAAAATTTCATTAGTAGATTCAACTATTCAAAATCTGAACTCTAAAAATAATTTTTCGTCAGTGCCGTAAAAAAATTCACAAAGGTTCCTATGAAAGAAGGTTTCTTTTTAGTGCAAAGCAACTACTACTATGATATATCATTGAAGAATTTGATTAGTAGAATCAAACAAATAAATCAAAGTTATATTCAAATGAGTAAATGCAACCATGAATAAGAAGAAGTGGTTAATAAACACGAAACTAAGAATTAACAATCAACATTAATTAACTCGAAAAATAATTAATTTAGACAACAATAAATAATAAGCCAATAATTAATTTAAAAAATTAACAACTAAGATTAACTTAAAAAATTAATAACAATAAACACTAATTAACTTAGAAAAATAACTCAAAAAATAATTAACTCAAATTCCAATAAACTCAAAAAATTAACAATAATCAATAATAAATCAATAATTAACTCAGAAAATTAATAATAATAAACCGTAATTAACTCAAAAAATAATTAACTTAGACAACGATAAACTTAGAAAATTAACAATCAACTAAAATACCATCATCAACTAATTAAGAACAAACCCTAACTTATATCCCACCTGAGCTAATATTATTTAATTTCTAATTACACTAAATTAATGTAACAAACCCTAATCATACACTTTATAAAAAACATTAATCAAGAATTTAATAAAATACTTAAAATCCTAAACAAACAAACAAAATGTGAAAAAAATACAAAAATTATAGGAAAATTATCTTTAATGGTGGCTGCAGAATGGTGGAAGCGTAGTGGTGTGGGAGGCGACAGTGAAACCTATGGTGGTGGAGTTAGATTTTAGTAATATAACAAATAACCAAAGAGAAAAATAGACAACAACCTTACCTTTGGCGCAGTGGACCTCAGCCTCAATGACGACGATGTGGTATCGACCTCCGACGACAAGGGACACCAACAGTAGTGGCAGAGAATTTCGACGGAGACTTCAGCAGCAGTGATGACGACGTGCTAATCTGCAATGACAATGGGGCTAAGCAGTAGTAACAGTAGCTCTGGATGGTGGCGCATCAACCTTCTTCAACGGAGAGGGAGAGAGACGAGAGAGAAAAAGAGAAGAGAAAGAATTTTCAGAAGTGAGGGGAACGATTTTGCATTTTAATTTTACCCCAAATTTATCGGCAGAAAAATCCAATAGTAAAGTGTTTGTCGTTGCTTAAACGCTGTGTTTCACTAAGTCTTATTACAGTCGGAAAATTTTGACGGAAATCCGACGTTAAATTTGGCGCTAATAAAATTAGTTTTCACGCCTCTATTCACCGTCGGATTTAGTTATAAAATTTTAAATTTGACAGTAATTTATTCGAGAGACGAATTTTTACTCGTAATTGTCAAAAAAACCACCACTAAATTATACAGTAACGTCCGTTACTAAATCTGATTGTATTAAGCGCATGTCTTGTAGCGAATGAAAAAAATATGAAAAAATCGTCATAGTTTAGTTCTCTTTTTAAGATAATTAGGCTTATAATTTAATCATACCTATGAGACCCAAACCTTTGAATGAAATATTGAGAGTTTTCACTTGGTTTTAATTGATATGAGTTGTTGTGTGTTGCATTGAGAATTTAGTTGCTATTCTTATTTTTTTATTGACATGAAATTTTTGCATGTGTGTGAGTTTTTTAGCTGGAAGCGTTGCATCTACATACCATTTGAATGTTTTTCTTCTTGTGTGCTATATATAATCTTTCATTGCTTTTGTAATTCTGAACTTGCCTCATCGTATGATATTTAACTATCATTATATGCATGTATTTAAATAATTGAAGTCTTTTTTATTTTTGAAGCCACAAACTATACCGTTTATCCATTACATACATTATACCCTAGTTAGCTATTTTTAGGTATCTGCATTCTTTTTTTCTCAAATAACCAAGGTTCTGAAAATCGGACCGGACCGACCGGTTCACCGGATTAACCGAAAACCGGTCATTTGGCCAGTCCGATTCACTTACAAAATTGTTCTGCAAAAAAAAAAAAAAAAATCAGTTGAACCGATGGTTAACCAGAAAATCGGACGAACCGGCATGATTTTACCAAGCTCCGGTTTTTTCACCCAGCCACCGAAACGGTGTCGTTTTGACGCCCATAAAAAAAAAGTAAAAGGGGCTGAAATGAAATTGAACCACCTTCTCTTCGAAGACTGAGTGTCCCAAGTCACAAACTCACAATCCTAATTTCCTCTTCGAAGCCAATCCCCACATCCAAGGCTGGAATGCCACCGTCACCTCCAACAAACGCCTGATCGAAGCTTCACCGTTGCGGACGAGGGGTCGTCTGGTCATTGCCGGGCGTCTGGTCGTTGTCGGCTTGTCATCCTAGTCATCGGCATCGTCTGGTCGTCGTCTGGCCGAGCTCTTCCGCGGTGAGTACTCTAAGTCTCTAACATCTTTGTTTTTCAATGAATTTTATTTATTTGGTTTGGGTTGCTGACTTGCTGACTTGCTAAATTTTGTTTATCTGTATGAACTGGGTTACTGACTTGTTGATGTTATTGAGTTCATGGGTTTTTTGGTTTATATTTTCAATCGATTTTTTATTCAGTGAGGAATTTAGGGCAGATTTCAGTTTAGAGCTTCAGATGGCAGATGCAGAGTTTTTCAGTTTTTCTTCTGAGTTCTTGTTCTACTTTTCAAATTCTTTTTTATTTTGTTAATTATATGGATTAAAGGTTCTGTAATTTTGAATAAATTTGATGTAAATTCAATTTTAGAATTTTGAACTTTGCTATATAAGTTCAATTCTGCTGTATTGAATTCTGCTATATTGAGTTTTGGTGAATTAACTGATGAATTGATGAATTTAATTATGTTGAATGCTGTATGAATTGTATGAATTGATATATTTGTCTGCACCAGGAGATTTTCTACACCAGCCCTTTTAGTTCTTCCTCCAAGAGCGTAGGGACCTTGCTTTCACCTTTGTGGAACGCGCTCGAGCAATCGAGCTTCTTCCCTTTGTTCTCCAGGTTCTCTCTTTCTCTGCTAAGTTTCTTGATGAGGCTGTGGGCATCTTCAAGGCTAGAAATTATAGAATTAACCCTCTCTAGTTGCTTGTTGAGAACCATTGTATTTTGATTGACTTCATTTAGTGATTTTGTTCAGGTTCACTCTTCTTTTCAATTTGAATTAATTCTTTTAAAATAATTTTGTTAATTTTTGTGGTACTTATTAATTTTGTTGATTGTTAATTGTTGATTTAATTGTCTAATTGTTTGGATTCTGACTTCTGAATTTATTTTCTGAACTTTTGATGCCGAATGTAATTGATAATTTTCTGTTTTAAACTTTTGGTGCTGCATGTATTGTTTGCTTCTTGATGTGATTAGAAATTCTGTAAATCTGTTCAACAATCAATATTTAGTCATTGGCTGTAACTGTATTTAATTTGTGTAAATTTGTTTGTAAATTGTAGTTGTTACTAATTAGAAATTTTTATTTTTGAAGATAGAACAACTAGATAATGATCAAGCATTACATATATTAATTTTTAATAATTTTATTTAATATTTAATTAAACCGGTTGAACTTCGGTCGGACCATTAAATTAATAAACCAGTTGTCTTATCGGTTCATTGACCGGTCCAATTCTTACAACCTTACAAATAACACAATAATACAAACCTAAGTGAAAAATAATAAAATACCTATACCCTAACTCTCTAAGTAACTCAAAATGTTATATGTATTTAAGTATAAAATGTGTTTTAACATGATGACATGCAATTATTTAAATAACTAATGATAATATTTGGATATGAGTCGAATATGAGTGGTGATTGACTCGTCCTTTACTCATCTCATATCCGTTCCAAATATACACAAATAAATATTTGAGATAAAATTTCGGATTTGATGAATTTAAACAATTCTAATATTATTTAGAATTTGTAATATAATAATTTTAATTATATTTAAATTTTATATGATATTTTTAGTACATTGTATTTATGTTCATAAATCATAAATTATATTTTAAAGAAAAAAAATGCCATAAAAACCAAAAGATATTACATTCAGGAAAAAACAAGAGTCTATGAGTCGTTTATATGATAGATATAGGCTTGCGCAATAAATAAAATTTTTGTAGGTAATCAATGGCATGAATAATAAAATAATTAATTAATATTTGAGACAAATATAAATATTAAAATATTTATCTCATTTTATTTCATTGTTATCTAAATAATAATTCAACATTTTTGGGGTTCATTTTTTTTTATATGGAACAAAGCTTGGTGTTGTTAAATTTTTTTTATTTGTTTCAGCCCAAACGCGGCTTGCAGTGATGGGTTAAATTTTGTTTTTTTTCGTAATAACAAAACGCAGATTGCGTTTTGTACTGAGTGTCAGCTTTTTTTTTTTTGGTAAACGCAAAACGCAGGTTGCGTTTTTTGCGTTGTCAGATCATTTTTTTGAAAAATGAAAAACGCAGGTTACGTTTGTTGAGAAAAAAATATTTTAACGAAGGAACTTGCCTATAAATACGAAGCACTCCTCGCCCAAGCGGCCTCACTCCCATTCTACTCATCATACTCTTCTTTCATATACATAAGTTGCAGTTCTTAGTTTTTTTTTGGTAGTTAGGTGTGTCAAAATAATCGGAGTAGGCGAGGTTGAAGTTATGGAAAATATTACAAATTTGCGAGTATATTATAACGGTGAAGTTATACCAAACACACATGAAGGAGTGACTTTTGTTTGTGAATGTCCGTTGTCATTTGCTATTCCATGTATCATGAGCTTTGTCGAGTTGCAAAATGGGCTTTGTAATAACATTCAAAGCCACATTTTGAAAAGGGTGAGCAAGCAGATGATAGAGTTGTACGTTGAGTTTGAACAGCAGTCAGGATCGGGTGCGGTCGGTGAGGAGGTCAATGTTGATGAGCTCGGGGATATAGATTGGGAAGAAGATAATAATGACAGTGAAGAGGAGTTCGAAACTAACTATGAAGTCGATAATGAAAACGATGACGGAGACTTGGCAGGCAATCCAGAGGTGCAAAATGAAGCGAATGCGATTGCAAGACAGCACCCGTTTGGTGTTCCGTCTTTTATGTGGACTCTAGATCTCGAAGCCATGCATGCCCCGGAATTTCCTGAGTATGCGAATATGGGTATGTTATGATTATTAACTCAAGTTTCCTACAGTGTTTATTTTATTTGCCTTGTCTGATTGATGGTGGTGCGCATGTCGTAGGTGAAGGAAACGTTGTGGCGGAAGATGGCGAGTTTAGTGTTGGAATGGAATTTGGTTCGAGAGAGTCTGTGATATCTGCAATCAAAAGGTACACTATCTCTAGAGGAGTTGATTACACTGTGTATGAGTCTGAGCCGCAGACATTCTATACGAAATGCAAGGGGGATGGTGCAGGGTGCGATTGGCTTATCCGGGCTAGTTTGATTCGAAAGAAAGCTTGTTGGGAGATCAGGAGATATAATGGCAAGCACACGTGCACTGTGGGAACGATATCACAAGATCATGCCAAGTTGGACTCGGACACAATTGCAGATGCCATTAGGCCGTTGGTCGAATCAGACCCCTCGATAAAGGTGAAGTCTGTAATTGCAGAAGTTCAATTCAGGTTCAACTACACTGTCAGTTACTGCAAGGCTTGGTTGGCAAAGCAAAAAGCTGTTGCCAAGGTTTTCGGTGATTGGGAAGTTTCTTAACAGACTCTGCCAGTATGGTTGAAAGCAATGACGGTTAAAATGCTAAAGTCTCGTGTTTAAATCAAAACACTCCCCGTTTACCGTGAGACTGAGGAGGTTTAAGGTGTAAGAGTTCTGCACCGCATTTTTTGGAGCTTCTATCCGTGTATTGTAGCATTTAGACACTGCAAGCCACTGGTGCAAGTTGATGGGATGCACCTATACGGAAAATATAAAGGTGCACTTCTGGTAGCGGTTGCACAAGATGGGAATCAAAACATTGTGCCTATTGCATTTGCCATTGTCGAGACGGCAGACGCGTGGGAGTTTTTCCTAACGAATTTGCGGAGATATGTTGTTACCATTGATGGTGTGGGTATTATTTCTGACCGCCATACCTCCATCAATGCTGCAAAAGCTCGCAGTAACGGTGCATGGTCACCACCAAGGGCGTGGCACATGTACTGCATCAGGCACATCGGCTCCAACTTCTTAAGGAGGTTCAAGGCTCTATATTTGCATAAACTCGTGGTGAACACAGGTATTTCAACTCGCTATTATGGTTCTATTAATAGTAAATCTGTGGCATCTGCTGATGACTAAATGGTTTGTTCAACAGGCTATTCTAGGACGGAGTAGGAGTACAACAAAAACTACCAAAGGCTTAAAGAGCGGGGTGAGGCATATACTCAATGGTGCGATGAGATCGGTGTTGAGAGATGGATGTTGGCATTCGATGGTGGTCATCGTTGGGGACATATGACGACAAACTTAGTAGAGTGCATAAATTCTGTCCTGAAGGGTGCACGCAACCTTCCTGTGACTGCCCTTGTCCGATCAAATTTCTATCGGCTGAATGAGTTGTTCACTCGGAAGAGTACTGAGGCTCATGAGCGTCTCCGCAACGGATTCACGTATTCAGAGTTCACAACGAAGAGAGTTGAAGAAAGCTTCCGATATGCAGAAAATGTTGTGGTCAACCGGTTCGACAGGCGCAACGAGATGTTTGAGGTTCGTGAAATGCAAGATGGTACCATTTACACTGTCAAGCTTGCGCAACGACACTGCGACTGTGGCCATTTCTAGGTCGAACGACTTCCATGTCGCCACGTGCTTGCATGTTGCGCCAACCAGCGTCTCGATTGGCAAGTGTACGTGCACGATGTGTACAAGATGTCTGAAATTTGCAAGGTGTATAGAGGTGAGTTTGTTCTGATGGGTGACCCATCTACATGGGATAGATACGAAGGAGCGAAGGTGATTGCCAACTGGACATTGAGGCGCACGACAAAAAGAAGATCGAAGTCCACCCGCTACTTGAATGAGATGGATTCGCGTGAGATGCGTGGTCCTCGCCGGTGCACTATATGTGGACGCGAGGGACATAGCCGCAACCGATGTCCTCAGCGCACAGGTCCAGGCTCTGCTGGAGGTCATTAGTGGTTAAGCTTTTCAATGTAACATCTGTTATGACCTACTTCACAATTATATGTTACTTTTTTTGTAACATCGTCATTTACTTTAACCTAGTTAACAATTTATGATAAATAAAGTTTTTATCCTCGTTATTTAATTTTTTAGAGAATAAACATTTTCGATCCAGAATAAACATTTTTTAGAGATACACGGGAACAAAGCTAAATATATCATAATAATAATTACTGAACAGAATCATCTAAATATGTCATAATAATAAATACTGAACAGAATCATCTAAATATGTCATAATAATAATATTGAATACAAATGTGAGTACAACATTGAATCTAACATCAACTGCAATAGACTACTTCCTCGGCGCCTTCTTCGAATACAAAGATGGGGTGTATTTGTCCGGAAGAGCAGTCTGTGTCCGTAAGTTATACAGATGACCTTGAGACACACCGGCGTCCAATCCGCTGCCCATGTCAGGACCAATGCCAAAATCTGTCATGCTCGCACCACCAGTGTCATACAAACCGCTGCCACTCATCTCCGGAGCACTCGCTCCACCAAGATCATACCAGTGCTGCAAGTCATATCCCAAGTTTCCCTCTTTCTGCTGCGGGCACTCATTCAAATCAAACAACTGGCCACGTGGTGGTGCGGACGGACCGGCGAATCTACATGACCCGTCGACTGATGAAAGTCGAAGTCACTAGCATGACCTGAAGTGGCGCGACGACCACAGAATGATGGGATATAGTAGGCCCTTCATGCGGTGGCATCGGGGAGAGAAAATCTGTATCTCTCAGGACCTGAGAAAAGATGATGGTGTCAGATAACCCCAATGGACTAAAGTGACCCTTGGCTGGAATTACCAAATGTGGTATGTAAGGCTCAGGTGCCTGATGTGGCTGTGGTTTTGGTATATATGCTGCCTGCTGCTGATATGCCGGCCACTGCTGAGCATATGCCGGGTCCTGAAACTGCTGGGCATATGCCGGATCTGGAAACTGGTGGGCACATGCCGGGTCTTGAAACTGATGGGCATATGCCGGGTCCTGAAACTGCGGGCATATGCCGGCATGTGAACCTGGTGCTCGTACGCCGAGACCTGATAGTGGTGCTCATATGCCGGCATCTAATTAAAAATTAAATACAATTAATAGTAATTAATTAATATAATTTATAAAGAGTAAACTACCATTTCTACCCACGAAAGTTGAAAACGCTGACACATCTATCCATAAAAAAACGAAATTACCATATAAAACATGAGTTTCATATAATAAAATTATCCAAACACTAAAAAAATACACAAAAACCCCAAATTACCCTTATCATCATCTACATCATCTTTTCCCCTCCACCACCACCACCACTAACCCCATCCTCTCTCTCTCTCTCTCTCCTTCCATTTTCTGAGCTCGTCGTCGCCGCCAGAGTCCGTCAATTCTACCAACTCCTTCCTCTCTCTCTTTTCTTCTGTAAGAGCGGGTGGAACCGCGGACTGGACAGGGGCTGGAGCTCTGTGTCAGTGAGAGATGGAGGGCTAGCTGGAACGTGTTGGGGCAGCGGTAGCGATCAGGCAACGACAGTGGCTCTAGGGTTGTAAAAGGTCGTGAAAACAGAAGGCGACGGTGGTCCTGGGCTCGCGGAGGTAAGGCGAGGGGAAGAAGAAGAAAGAGAGAGGGAAAGGGTGGAGGAGGAAAGAAAGCGGGAAAGGACGCGGCGGCGGCGAGTGGAGGTTGGGTGGGACTTGATGGCGCCAGCGACTATTGAGTACCGCGGTGGTGGTTACGCAGAGGAGCTAAGAAGGGGCGAGACAGAGGAAGAAGAGTGGAAATCGGGTGAGGGGGGACAACTTGGTGTTCGTCGGTGGTGGTGCGGTGGTCTCAGACAATTTGATTTTTTTATTGTTGTTGTTGTTGCTTTATGTAAAGAAGATGATAATGGAGGTATAATAGTGGTGGTGGTGATGGTAGTGATGAAGGAAATAAGGTGGTGGTGCCTTTGAATTGAGTGATGATGGTAATTAGGGTTTAGGGTGGTGGTGAGGAAGAATTTCGGTGGTGGGTTTGGGATTGGAAAAGTGGTGGTGTGGAGTAAGTGGTGGTGGTGGGGTAATTTGGGAATTTCAAATAATTTTTTTTGATTTGGATAGTTTTGTTAGCAAAAGTTTATATTTCATGGGTACAAATGGTAATTTCCTTCTTCTATGGGTGGATATATCAACGTTTTCAACTTTCGTGGGTACAAATAGTAGTTTACTCATTTATAAACCTAATAATCATAATACTAAGAATTAATAGCGATACCTGTTCCTGTTGCTCATGAGGCGGGACTTCCTGGTGAGGGCCAACTGGTTCTTCCTGTTGCTGCTGTGGTTCATCGGCGCCAACCTGTTCGCCTGGAACTCTATCTGACAGTCGGAGGTGAATCCCATACTGCTGCGTGTACCAGTCGTAGTACACTGGGAGAGGATGGAAGTCAATAATCTCCTCGCCTACCTGCAATGTGTTATAGCGGTCTACTATCCATCTGTTAACCCATTGAATGTAAATCTGTCCCCAGTCATGGTTTTGTACTCCTGTCAACTGCTTGCAGTGATCATGACCAAGGTCGAACGCAGGGCCTGGTGGTAGCTGCTGGATCCCGAACTGTCGTCTAACCCGGTCTGTCGGGTGTCATTCTATGCACTCGAATGACACTAGAGGCGACTGGGTAGAGCACAGAACCAAATGGGGAGCGAGGACATCTGGAATCCCCACTCCCATATATGGTCGTCATATAAACTGCACAATAGTTACCAAGAGGCCGATTAGAAAAACTATTCTTCTGAATAAAAACTTTGGACATTAATGATACAACTTAAGTCGTCAACTCCCATGTCGTCGAGTCATTGCCTAAAATACGCAGTAGACCGCCGTATATATCTCGTATGTCGGCGCCAATTACTCCACCTAACGAAAACAGAATAACAATATTAATAAGAAGAACAAAATAATAATAATAATAGCAATAACAATAACGATAAAAGCCAATACCATCGCGCTAGTGGAATACCAACATCGCCGATTTGATCGCAGGGTATAGGTGCCAGGAACGGCATACGCTCCCACACCCAAACAAAAAAGTAGTATCAGTGGGCCATCCATTTCCTTGCAGTTGTATCGTGATGCACAACACAACGATCTGTATAGGTGTGCCAGACTTGCTGCCCCCCAACTATACCCTGAAATCCGGTGGAAATCCCGAAGTAGCGGTAGAAACTTCGAGTTCAGTGAAACGGTCGACTTATCCGGAAACACAATTGTTCCGAGCACGCAGAAAATGTGCGCCCGGACGTACCGCTCGAGGGACTCCTGAGTATCACAAGGCTCGCTGTCTCTGCACCGCCGGACCCAAGCAATATATACCTTCCCGAACACGTCATCGTCTGGACCGGGCTCCCGACCAAAACACGCAATGCAGTTCTCCACCAAAAACTCGTGGCTGCTATCTGATCTACCCGTAACGACCCCCCATTAATCGGGAGACCAATAATATAGCTCACATCTTCCAGCGTCACCGTCACTTCACCGACCGGAAGATGAAATGTGAGTCTCCGGCCTCCAGCGTTCCACCAAAGCACTCAGTAGTGCAGAATGACCTCTCATTTTGCCTACTCGCGAAACGTGTTGAAACCCAGTCAATGCCAATGTCGCTGCAACTACCTCGTTAAAGGTATCTGGCGGATCCAGTTTTCTGGGCAACAAATTTCTGATAACCTGCAAAAAGAAAAATGATAATTATTAAATTCTAAATAATATCGGTTAATAATTTGTTCAAAATAAATAATTAGCAACAACAACTAAATAATAACAGTATTAAAAAAAATTAAACCGTAATGAGAAATAAATAACAACATAATATTAGTTATAATAATATTAATAACCCCAATACTACTAATTACAACACAAATAAATAAATAAAATTTGAATAAATCTATATATTTATTGTTAAATATTAAAAAAATTTATTTGCAAATTGATGATGATCCAAATACTCAATAATATGTTCTTCTGGTTTGGTATAGTCATGCACTATTTTTTTTTTTCTATACCGTGCCCTTCTTTTTCAACAAGCTCCTTCCTAGTTAACTCTTGCTTCCTCACTCTCCCTCAACTATTTTTCACTTTGCTTCAGTAACTAAGTTTTTACTTTGCTTCCCATCCATCTGCGTTTTCTGCTTATAAGCACAAAGCTGAGACACCCTTCGAGAACACGTGGCGCGCATGCAGGGCACGTTTCGCTTGCTGGTTCTCTTCCCTCACCAATCGCAGCCTGCGTTTTACAGGGCCTGCAATTTTTTTTATTCTAACGCCTACAAAACGTTACCTGCGTTTTGCAGGTTTCTGATCAACACAAGTCCATAATTGTGAACAACACACCATGCATTCATATATACATTGATCACCAATCTTTTCTGCATAACCAAATATAATTGTAAACTTTCATTATAAAAACTAAATATAATTGTGATAAAATAAATAAATAAATACGTACTGCTGTCATCACATGTTGTACACCACATTTGTGCAGATCTTTCACACCCTGTGCAAATTACAGCTTTTTATCGTTTATGTACCAGTAATTTTAAGAATACATCAGTTTCATTTATACTTCCTTTCTAATTTTTCCGTACCTCTAAATAAAATTTTGGATAAAGTATATTTTTTGTTTTTGAAGTTTGTAAAAATTTTAAAATATTTTTAAATTTTATTTTGTTTTAATTTTATCCCAAAAATTTTTTATTTGCATCAAATATATCTTCGACAGCTAAATTTTTAAAAAATTTAAAACCAATCTAACAATAATGCATGAAAATTATGCTTGATTTGCTTGTGTTGAGGGTTGTTCTTATGAAATCGTTATTGAATTGATCTTAAATTTTTTGAAAAGGAAAAGTCTAGAGGCCAGCAACTTTGTTAAATTCTGACCAGCATGTAACCAGCAAAGAAAAGTGAGCCATTGGATGAAATCTTATACCAATCTCACACCATTAAAACCATCTTGATGGCTATTTGATAGCTACAAATCACAAAAATTACTGGCCCCCTAGTATTCCTCTTTTGAAAAATTAGCCATCAAGAGTATATTTGATATAAATAAAAAATTTTTGGAACAAAATTAAAACAAAATAAAACTTAAAAATATTTTTAAAACTTTATCAAACTTAAAGAAACAAAAAATATTCTTTACTCTAAAATTTTTACATTGATTTGAGGTTGTATGCATGACTAGCTACCTTACCACTTAATCACACAAGAACTGAAAAAGACTTGCTGACACTTGTATACATGACACATTTGGGACCGTATGTAGTTAGAGGCTTGCTACACATACAAGTCTTTTTGACTTACAAGTTTTACAAGTTGCTATACATTAGGGTCTTTTAATGCTTTATTCAGTTTCCAAAGCACTACACTCACCGTGGATTATGAACGACTCCTCTTCCTCTTCCTCTTCTTCTTCTTCACTCACCGTGGATTATGAACGACTCCTCTTCCTCTTCCTCTTCCTCTTCCTCTTCCTCTTCTTCTTCTTCTTCCTCTTCCTCTTCCTCCATGTATTTCTTCGTTATTCTCTTTGCCTTTTCATTAATTGTTTTACTTGCGTTTATTACTGGTATTCTTGCTTCCTTTTTTTTTCGATTTTCATGGTTTCTGAAATCAAGCTTTGAAATTGTTTTGAAGATAATGGAACTTCAGAAATACACCCAAACGATTACAGAAATACACCCAAACAATTATAGAAATACACCCAAACGATATTTCATCGTTATTCTCTTTGCCTTTTCATCAGTTGTTTTACTTGCGTTTATTACAGGTATTCTTGCTTCTTTTTTTTCGATTTTCATGGTTTCTGAAATCAAGCTTTGAAAGCGTTTTGAAAATAATGGAATTTCAGAAATACACCCAAACGATTACAGAAATACACCCAAACGATTACAAAAATACACCCAAACGATATTTCTTTGTTATTCTCTTTGCCTTTTCATTAGTTGTTTTACTTGCGTTTATTACTGGTATTCTTGCTTCTTTTTTTTCGATTTTCATGGTTTCTAAAATCAAGTTTTGAAATCGTTTTGAAAATAATGGAACTTCAGAAATACACCCAAACGATTACAGAAATACACCCAAAGGACACCTTATGCATAATTCAGAACTCTTTCTCTTTCTCCTCCTCATCTTCTGCTGCTTCTTCTTCTTCAAAAACGATTTCAGAACTTGATATCAAAAAATAATGGAAATCAAGAATAACGAAAAAAGAAAACAAAGAGAAAAGCACGTAAATGAAGAAGGAGAAAGAGAAGGCAAAAAACGAAAGAAAAGAAGAAGAAGAAGAGGAGGAAGAGGAAGAAGAATGTGCAGCAAGAAGAAGAAGACGGTGCAGTGAAATTGTGCAGTAACGGTTGAAGAAGGAGAAAGAGAAAGCAAGAAACGAAAGAAAAGAAGAAGAAGAGGAAGAGGAAGAAGAACGTACAGTAACGTTCAAGCGCGTTAATATAATAACTTGTAAAGACTTGTATGTGGAGAATTTCTCATGTAGTTATGTACTCCTCATTTTATATCACTTTTTAATTTTCATATTGATTTTTAAAGAATGTTTTCCAAAGTTGTTGAAAGTTGGTGTATTTTTTTATCATATAGAAATCATAAATTTGACTTTTAATTTTTTTATTTTTTATTTTAAATATTTTTAAACATACAAATTTGATCTTTAAATAATTTATCATTTTAGTATTTAAATTTTTGTTTTAAATATACTAATTAGACCCTTTAATTTATTTTACGATAAAATAAAAAAAAATTACTTCAAAAAAATTAAATTCTCCAACGATA
>NC_029791.2:120505569-120509790 GCF_000816755.2 Arachis ipaensis | reverse complement strand
GATATGTATACTATAAAATTTAGCCCGTCAGATTTTTTTATAAATTTTATTACCCTTCACATTTGAAAGTCTGATTTGTTAATTAAAAGTTAATAAAATAATATTCATATTAAAAAAAATATACTAACTAATCATTACATTGGATTACAAATAATCTTCTTCCCTTTCTAAAAAAAGTTAGCCATTTTATATAAGTGAAATTTTGATTATCGTATACTAAATTTTAAATTCTTGATTTGGATAGTCTTAAATGTAATTAGTGGAAAATTATACATGTTAAATTATATTGAGTAGTTAAAGATAAAATAATATCACTAAGCAAATTTAATTACAAGAGATATGATGACATCAAAATTTTTATTAAACGATAAACATATTACATGTATAACATGAATAACATGAGAGTTAACACAATGGAAATTATAATATAAAAAATAATAAAATGATGCAAAAAATCTAGAATTTAATCTTGATGTACTATCAGTGTAAATTAGTTTTACACGTGAATTTAATTACGTAACGCTACATCAGTAAAAACATAACTATCTTTTATATTGATTGCATAAATAGTTATCTAAAAGAATGGATGTGATTGCACGATTATGTAGTGCATCAAAATTAAACTCAAAAACCTAATGATAAAGAAAAGAGTGAAAGCGTTAATAAACATGTCTTAACTTGAAAAAAAAGTCATGAAATAAAAAAAATAAAACAATTAAACTTGAGAAGGGAGGAAATTCATAGAAAAAATGAGAAAAAAAAAAACAAAGAAAGGAAAAATGAAATAAAGGCTAGAAAATGTCACATACTGTTTCGTTGTTGAAAACTCTCAGAAATGCAAGTCTCACTATTACGTCTTATCTCAAATGCCATAAAATTAAATAATTAATGCAATTATTAACACTTGAGAAAGACAAAAATTCAAATGAAGAAGAGAAATGTAAAGAGAGAGGGGGGGGGGGGAAGGAAGGAAGAAATGAATTAAAATGCTATATTACGTCTTATCTCAAATGCCATAAAATTAAATAATTAATGCAATTATTAACACTTAAGAAAGACAAAAATTCAATTGAAGAAGAGAAATGTAAAGAGAGAGGGGGGAGGGGGGAATGAAGGAAGAAATGAATTAAAATGCTAATGAATGTAAAATGTCTCTTAATGTATTATTTTGTTTTGGTTCACGAATAAAGAAGGTATAAATGTTTTTCTCTTTTTGACAATTACGGGGCCAAAGCCCAAAGGCCCAATAAAAAGAAAAACTAACCAGACACGTGAACAAACTTCAGTTCTCTTCAAGGCGCAGGTAGAATCAGTCTCAGCTAACAACTTGTTGATTCCTAGCTCTGTAGCTACTTTTGTTCCATTGTAGATTGCCCATAGCTCTGCTGACATGATCGAAGTTCTTCTGGTGTTCATCATATAACATTTGAATTGCGAAGAAGAACTCGTAGGCTCTCGCTAGCCGGAAAAAAGGATGGATCCATCCACATTAAGCTTGATCACATCTTCATGAGGGGATCCCATCCAACTAGGTGTGATTTGGTATTGGAACAAGAAATGATGGTGATGTTGACACTACCTACATCATATGCCCTGTCCTTTTTTTTTCTTCCATCGAATGTCTGTTTCCATATCCCATTCTTTGAAATAGGAGGGGGGTTTGATGCCCGCAAAAAGTTGGGTGGCCCGGTCTTCCTCAGTTTTTGCTAGGCCTCCTCATAACATTTTTTTTATGGAAAAGTATGAATAATGCATATATTGGATATTCAATTCAATAGGTATGCAGATTATTATGTTTATTATTTTTAATTAGATGGTTATTTTTTTTTATTCGATTTATTCATGCATAATTAACAATGACTGGATGTTCAATTCACTAGATGGACAGATGGTTATCTTAATGTTAAGGTTTAGGAAGTAATTTAGATGTGGAGTGTCTTTTTATTTTATTGGGTCAATTATAGAGCCCATTGTTCACATTGTTTACAAAAGTTATTGTCTACCTAGCAAAATCCGTTTTTTACACATAAATTAGTTAAATTTAATATAAAATTAGAGTAAAGTATCGTTTTTGTCTCCAACGTTTGGGGTAAGTCCCAAAGTTGTCCCTAACGTTTCAATCGTCCTATTTAAGTCCCTAACGTTTCAAAACTGACTCAATGTTGTCCTGCCGTTAGGGATCCATTAACAGAATTGACGGCGGGACAAAATTGAGACGATTTTGAAACGTTAGGGATTTAAATAGGACGAAAACGTTAGGAACAAAAATATAACTGAATACTATGTATAGTAAAAAATTGATATTATTGAAAGATAAAATTAAAATTTATTTCTATGTATCATTTTTGTCCCCAACGTTTTCATCTTATTTAAGTCCTTAGCATTTCAAAATCGTCTCAATTTTGTCCCGCCGTCAATTTTGTTAACGGATCCCTAACAACAGGACAACATTGAGTCAGTTTTGAAATTTTAGGGACTTAAATAGGACGATTAAAACGTTAGGGCCAACTTTGGAACTTATCCCAAACGTTGGGGACAAAAACGATACTTTACTCTATAAAATTAAAATGTGAAAATTGAAAAATATATAAAAATTGAGAATGTAACTAGTTAAAGTCATGATGGTCTCTATGGAACAAAGATCGACTCACTTCTTGGAATCATCCTTCTTCGTGTAGATTTGCTCGAAGAGCTCGCTTCTGAAAGATAAGTAACCCAACTCACTCTTCTAGAGTGTATTTAAGATTGCATTTGAAATAGAAAGATTATAAATAAGAAATTAAAGGCAAGAATCATAAAGATTAGGAATAATATGTATGAAATGATGCGAGTAATGATTAGAAGTCCTAATTATCCTCCTAATATTTAAAAGAGTAAAAAATTTATATATATGTTATTTTTTCAAAACATCAAAAAAATAAACAAATCAAAATTTTCTTTATTTAGAAATTAGAAAGATAAGTTAGGACTCCTAATCATTCTTCAAATGATACATACTATCTTCTTAGCAGTAGTTGTATAAGTAATGGAGCCGCTAGTGTACAGCGACCTACCTGTGGGCGGTAGCAAATACCCTATTAGCCTTATTGGCCTTATTGTCCTGTCATTAGGGATCCGTTAACAGAATTGACGGCGGGACAAAATTGAGACGATTTTAAAACGTTAGAGACTTAAATAAGATGAAAATATTGGGGACGAAAATGATACATAGAAATAAATTTTAATTTTATCTTTCAATAATATTAATTTTTTACTATACATTGTATTCAATTATTTTTTAATCACATCTAAGTAAATTACACTTAATCATATTACTTTCATTTTAAATAAATTAATTTTTTTATAATTTTACTCTTAAAAATTTGTAGTTATCATAAAATGTTTGTAGAATAACTAGTATATAAACTTGCAGAAAAAATAATAATATATATATAATAAAATATAAATTATACCTTTTGTCTCTAATGTATCCAAATTCTTTAAAATTATAAAAAAATAATTTTATTTAAAATAAAAGTAATGTGATTAAGTGTAATTTATTTAGATGTAATTAAAAAATAATTGAATACTATGTATAGTAAAAAAATTAATATTATTAAAAGATAAAATAAAATAAAATTTTATTTTTATGTATCGTTTTTGTCCCTAACGTTTTCGTCCTATTTAAGTCCCTAACGTTTTAAAATGGTCTCAATTTTGTCCCGCTGTCAATTCTGTTAACGGATCCCTAACGGCAGGACAACATTGAGTAGGACGATTGAAACGTTAGGGACAACTTTGGGACTTACCCCAAACGTTGGAGACAAAAACGATACTTTACTCTTTACAAAAATATATCTTTTCAAGTGATTTTCTTAAAATGATCCTTTATAAAAGTAAATTAGATATCTGATGTAAAAATATCTTTTTATCTAGAAAATGTTAACTAAAATATAAAAAATATAAGATTTTATTATTACTAATTTCATTATAATCTATGTATTTTAGTTATATACTATGACTTTGGGTCGGGTTTGGCCGATCGAAGCATAATCCAACCCAATTCCAAAATTACGCTTGGTGAAAATAGTAAATCCGAATCAAACAAAATATACTTAGAATTCGGCTCGTTGAATTTTGGATCAAACCAAATCTTGCACACTCCTAAAATAAATTATAACTATATATATTAAAAAAAACTAACAACAAATACATATTGTATGTCTATCAATTATATTTGTG
>NC_029791.2:120504174-120505303 GCF_000816755.2 Arachis ipaensis | reverse complement strand
CATAAGTCATAAGTTAATAAGTTGAGTTTATTTAAATTCAAATTCGACTCATTTAATATGTATCTTAAATTTACTGTCACTACAAGAAAAAACGTATTTTTCGATGCAAAAAATTGACGGCTATCTCTCCCATCAATATTTTTCGACGATTTGCTATCGATATTTTAAAAAAGAGATAATTAAAAATAAAATAAAATTTGTCTTAACTATTGTCATATTGTCGATGAATCAGGGGTTGAAAGTACTTTTATTTCAAAATCGATGGATATGGCGTCTATTTTTATATTTAAAATATCGACAATGTTTCCGTCGATAAATTTGAACGGTCTAGATTGCTTTCTAAAATCAAATGAATGGGATGGATTCAATGTATAAAATAGACGGTAAAAAGGTTCCTTTTTCTTCAAATTAAAATCGACAAATATACCCTCGATTTTTATTGCTAAAAATACAATCCCACACTTCCTGCCTCCAAGTTTAAAAATACAATTTTATCCTAAATTCTCTATTTCCTCACCAACCCTCATTTTATTCCAAATTTACCAACCCTCATTCTCTGCCGACGGTTGCGCTACCGTCAGTCCGTTTGCTCGCAGGGTAAAGTGCCACTGATATCTGCTTCAGGGTTGCCCCAGTTGCATATATTTGTATGCGTCCTCACTGTTTCTCACATTTTCTACAGCGTCATGACTATGGTCCTATCTCAAGCAAAAGTAAGTTTAGAAAATAAACTTACATACATCATCAAATTTTGTTATCTAATCGCTCTATATAGTTATCAATTATGAATTGATGTTTGTGGTTCTTGGTTGGCTTATTATATTAACTTTCTTGACAGATGAAGAAATGGAAGTCTTGGGAAGCAGAGACATCATCCTCGGAGTATCAATTTTCAAATGGTAATTTTATCAGATGATAGTGGTATATATGCTTATTAATCTTATTATTATTATATACTAATAATATTGATCTCTTTGTCTTAGATCCATAATATAAACCCATGTTTAAATTATCGTGGATGTCATCCATCCGTAAGTTTGGTGTCATGGTGTATGGTGTGTGAATATTTTCTAATTGTAAAATTTTATTAAATTTAGTCTGTTGTACAATTTTCATTTTTAGTTTTTTA
>NC_029791.2:120498062-120504160 GCF_000816755.2 Arachis ipaensis | reverse complement strand
CTATTTTTGAAATAAAAAATAATTAAAAATATAGCTATTAAAATCGACGGCAGCGTTGTCGCTTTTTAAATTTAAAATCGTCAATAAACAATAAAATACAGACAAAGAATATGTCGATATCTAAATAAGGAAATCGACGACTCATTTGTTGATTTTATTAAGCATTTGTCGGTATCTAAATAATTAAATTGACGGCGAAGTTACGTTGTCGATTTTATTAAGGAGACAAAATTCTCAAACTTATATTATAGACAGAAATACTGCCGATTTTTTTAGATTATTATCGACGGCTTAGCAAGCCGTCGATTTTATTAGAATTTTGAAAAATCGACAAGTTTAACAACAACTACTCCTACCGTCAATTTTAACGATGTTTCTTGTAATGGACGGTTAATCTTGACTCACAAGTTCATAAATTTAGTTTATTAAATTTCTAATGAGTTAGACTTTAAATTGACTTACAAACTGACTTGATTCACTTTCTCTCTTAATTTGTTGAGAAAACTTGTGTTTATTTTTTGTTAACCTTCAAGCAGATCTAACTACAAAATGTATAGAATTTTAAATTTTTATCAATAACATTTTTTCTTCTTTATATCTCTTGATGAGTTCTAGATTTGGAGATATTGTTTTTCTCACCATTATTCATAACAAGATCCAGTTTTTCCTCTCTTGATTAATATAAAATATACATTTAAATCTAAAATATACAATAAAAATTAATTAAACTACATATTTATTTATATACATATATAATAACTAATTTAGTAATTAATTTTTTGATATATACATTATTTTTTGTGCAAATTAAACCTTTTAAGATGTTTTTTTAATTCTTTCCTTTTGGAGAGAAACTAGAAGGGGAAAAAAAGAGAGACGAATTCTTTTCCAGACGAGATAACGTGTAACACTCCATTATCCTAAGCCTTATCTCTAGTCGTAAAGCAAATGATAACAAAGTGCCACGACAGTTCTAAACCTTAAAATATATAATATATATATCCAAGAATTTATATAACTAGAAGCCCGATGAAGAAGTAAAACTCAAAGTCGCATAAAATTGAATTACGAAACGCGAAGCGTTCACACACGATAACTAAACGCGTAAGTACGAACAGAACAAAACATAATATATATAACCTTGTAGATAGCTCCAGGATACACAAGGTAATAATTAAATTAAGGGATAAGTACGATTTTGGTCCCTAACGTAGAGGTCGAAAATTTATTTCGTCCCCGGCTTTTTTTTCGCTACAAAATGGTCCCCAAGGTTTCAGTTTGTTTTAAAATCGTCCTTTTTACCAATTTTGTCTCAGACTCCTCGAACCAGAGCTCACCGCCGGTGAGCCTCCCCTGCTTCACCATCGCGCAGCAACATGGAGCCTCCCCTGCTTCACCACCACCAGCGAGCCTCCCTGCTTCCCCTCCCTCAATCCCTGTCACAGAAGGAATCAGAGCTCACCGCCGCCCATTACCCTCCCTCCAGCCCCTTCCTGTCATGTCCAGACCACCGGCGCTCCACCACTGCCTTCCCTATCCCCTCTTTTCTATTTTCTATTTTCATAATCCAGTTATCATTTTGCTTTCAATTTCTGTTTTTGGTTAGTGTTAGATGATTGATTTGATTCTGGATTAGTTTAGCTGGATTTTAATTTTCTGTTAGTTGATTTTAGGGTATTGAATTGCTGAGAATTGCTGCTAAATTGTTGTTGTTGTTGTTCTTGAGCTTCTGTTATTGAATTGCTGAAAATTGCTTCTGCTGTTCTTCCGCTTCTGCTTGATGTTCTGTTTTTTGGTTGATGGTTCTTTTGATTTTCAATTTTGTTGATGGTTCTGATGATGATGATGATGATGACCATGATGATAATGGTGGTGGTGGTAGTGGGTTCTGGTTTCTGGTTGATTTTGTTGTTTTGATGATGTTGATGATGATGACCATGATGATAATGGTGGTGGTGGTGGTGCTTAGGCTTCTCTGCTGAGGTTGGTTGATTTTGGGGGTGAAGGGAGAAGGGTATTTTCGTCCGAAGGACGATTTTAAAACAAACTGAAACCTTGGGGACCATTTTATAGCGAAAAAAAAGTCGGGAACGAAATAAATTTTTGGCCTCTACATTAGGGACCAAAATCGTACTTATCCCTTAAATTAACAAGATATATATAAGTATGATATACCAAAAAGAGAACTAGTCACAGCCTGCAGAGTTTAGGCTGACTAGTCAAACTGAAATACAAAAGAGTGTTAGAAGTTTAAAACTGCTTATACAACTTATCTCTCAAATCAAGCCTCTAAGGTCATAAAGTCTAAAATAAAAAGGTGAGAGAAAATACTACAAAAAAAGTTAAGTAAAATAAAACATAAGGAAGATCATCCTCCGCTCTGTCACCATATCCACAAACTCACCGAAGTGGGTTACGACCTGCATCTAAAATCAACAACATACGGTATGAGAACCGGAGGTTCTCAGTATGGTAACAGTGCCCAATATGTAAGATATAAGGTTCCAGGACGCCAAAGGCAATCCTAAAACTTCACATCAAAAACAGATATTCAAGCTTAACGAAAATAAATAACTTAAACCATAAATCATAAAAAGGGTTATCTAAACTTAAGGGATTTCTAACTAAAACTAGTCACACCGCTGTATCCCATATCCTTCACCAACCTAACCTCCACGCGATCCCATCGCCGCCGCCTACCTGACCTCCTCAGCACCAAACAATCACAGATAATGCAAGCAAATAAAACCCAAGTAATATACATATATAACAGGTAATTCAACTAGCATTTAGGCATGTTATTCAAATAGGCATAACTCAAGTAATCAAAGCAAGCAAGCATATAAAAGATGCATATGATGAATGTCCATCTTTATCCTATTTGACTCGTGATATCACTTATCGGTTCAAAATTCCAATCCGACACATCTCCGAGGATGTTGCCTTTCTGCCACGACCAGGGATATAGTACCCTTTATGGTGCCTGAGTTCATTCTGGCAGCAAAAAGGTTATGTGAGCGGGAGACTACTACAGCCCTCACATCTCAACATAGGCGGGAGATTGCCACAGCCCTTGCCCGAGGCGCATAGCGACTTACCAAACAATGCATGTCACATGAGCGGGAGACTGCCACAGACCTCACATCCGGACATAGGCAGGAGACTGTCACAGTCCCTACGATGGAGAACAATGCATGTCACAATCACATAATCCATAATCAGAGGCTACTGCTCATAGCGCACTTCCGTTCATACTCATTCCATTAACCATAATCATTCATTTTCAAGTTCCAATCTCATAATCCATTATCAATATCTCAAGTTCCTCAAATACAACCTAATCATTCCAAATCTCAAATTCTCATCAAAGAAAATACCTCACCATACCATATTTACTAATCTCTTTCACAAATCTTCCAAAGCCTAAGTTACTGGCTCTAAACTCATATCAAAGAAAATCACCAATTCAATTAACTATCCTATCTTCACTAGTCTTAGAGTTTAATTACTAGCCACGAATCTTAAGGAAAGTTATGGAAGTTGGAAAGCTAGGGAACCTTAAAAGCATAGAAAAACACATTTTCAGCAAAACAGGGGTTGTGCATACGCACACGTTGAAAAAGGTACATCCACGTACGCATACACGAAAATTGGCCATTTCGCGTACGCATACCTGGGCCACGTATGCATGTATATCAGAATTCCAGAAAAGTTAAGTTGCAGAAATTTCAGTTTTAGACCCCAAACTTTAAACGTTCATAACTTCATCTGCAAAAATCCATTTTTCTCAAATTTTATATTAATTTAAAGCTCTTTAACTCATCTTTAATTTAAAATAATTTCCAACCAATTTCAAAAATTAAGGCTCAAGTTATGATCCGTCAAAATTCACCAAAAGTAGATTTTTTACCAAAAGTGACAATTCTCTAGTTTTCCAAAACTTCCAAAATCAAAACAACTCAAAACATACCCAAACATCATAAAAGACTGCCTCCTACTCCAGTTTACCATTTCATAGCATTTTTTTCAATTGAACACCTATTTCACTCATTCTCTTCCACCTCTTTCCATTAGAATTCAACAAAATCCACAATTTACAATCAATAGCTCAACCTCAACAATTATCACACAATATAACTCTTCATATACATTATTCACCACCATTCAATATCAACATCAACTACACTATTCAAAACCCAATGTCATCATCAATATTTATCACCACTCATCATAATCACATTCAACATCAATATTCATCATATATTCATATATCACACATTCTAACACTCCATATCATCCTTTTCATCATCAGACATAAATTCACATATAAATTAATCATACGCGACATCATTCAATCCTATTTTAAGGTCAACTATCCTACGTATCCAAAAATATTATATATTACATAAAGAAAACCAAAACCATATCTTGGCTGATTCCCGAAATACACCAGACACCAAAATGAAGCCACCAAACTCGATCCAAAAGCCTCAAACTAACTCTAACAAACACCAAAACTCAATCTAACATTATACAACATACCAACATCAAACCTAGGATTCACAAAAATAACTAAACACAAAGGTTTAGTAAGACCTTACCTTATCCAACGAAATTAGAGATAAAACCCAACAATATTCCAATGCTAGATCACTCCTAAACAAACAAAATCATAAAACTTACTCAAAAACCAAACGTAAAAACATGAAATTGTTAGGGCTGGAAACTGGAGCTTGAGTTTCGAAATCTTATGAACAAAACTTTGTTCGAAATGACGGACTCGGCGAGAGTTTCGCGTGCCAAAAATGGCTCGTCAATCGGAACTCCGTAGCTCAAGTTATGGCCAAAAGAAGGATAGGAGATGAATAGTAGCAACTCTCTTCTTCCTCTCTTCTCTCTCGAGCGCCCCTTTCTTGTTTTAGGGCTAGAAATGAGTTGAAATGCTCATTAGTTGTGTTTATATATGTTGGGTTTGGACTCAATTTGGGCCCGGTCTAAACCGTTAAAGTTTTTAGTTCGTTTGGCCCACTTTGGGCCAAAACCTTTAAGATTAGCGTCCGATTTTTGATTCTAAATTATTTGTCATTTCAAAACAATAAATTCAATTTCCAAAATCTTATTTTCTAAAAATACACAGTAACGGAAAGACTAGAGCCGATACTGCCGGCTCAAGTGCCGGTACGCATTTTTACAAAGATTTTTCGTAAAAAATACATTTTTCCATTAGAAAAAATGCATTGAATTTAAATTTCACCTTTATATTTTAAAAAGAACACTTCTATATTTTTAAACTTATTCTAAACAATTAAAATTATTATTTTATTAAAATAATTTTATGTAAAAACTCTAACTTTTACATAACGGAGCATATATTTGACATTTGAGTAAGTAGCCGTAGGCCCGTAGCCTATGATGGGAATTAATCACAGTAGAAGAAAAATTTGGGGGTCAATTTACTATAAGAAAATAAAAACATGGGTCTATTTGTAAATTACTTTGACAATTTCATCTAAATAGAGCTCTTCCTGAAAATTCCACATAATACCTGTTTGGATATGACCTGCATCGCTATAGTATGTGCTGGATTGTTGCTGTTGTCATATGATTTAAATGATGTACATGTAATATCTTTGAGGTTTACTAAATATAAGAAGATTCGAATCCGCGAATAAGTTATTATAATATTATTTATATATATTTATTATATATTATCTATCATCTATATATAATGGGATATAGAAAAATATTTGGTTTACAATTTTTTTTTCATATATAATTTATAAAAAAACAAATTTTGTTAATTCTAAAACTAGAATATAAAGCCTCTTAAATAAAATATAAGTATTTACCATCATATTATATATCACATTGGTTGTACATATTTAATGAATAAAGAAGTAAATTTTAGTGCATTTTTTAGGTAAATTATGTTTTTAAATTATTAGAAAAGCATAATAAATTGTTTTAACTTAAATTGATTTAGTTAAAAAATGGTATTTTAAAGTAATTCAATTTATCTTAAAATTTAAAATCAATACATAAACTAATTTTATATAGAAATCAAGAAAAGTTATTTTTATATAAAATTAGTCGTACTA
>NC_029791.2:120495754-120497784 GCF_000816755.2 Arachis ipaensis | reverse complement strand
ACTAATAACAAAATAAATAAATAAAATAAATTTTTTTAAAAATTATAACAATATATGAATGTAAAATAAATGATCGATTTAGTATGATACAACTAACTTTATACAAAAATCAGCTTCGTATGTAAATCAATACATTTTGTAACTCTAGTACTTTAAGGTTTAAATCCATTTTTTTATAAATCAATTTAAGTTAAAACGAAATATTTTATTAGTAAATCAATGTAATTAGAAAATTAATTTAAGTTATATCGACTTATATAAAAACATTTTAAAAACAAAAGTCAAAACGGAATAATATGATAATATTAAGAGGCAATCAATTTAAAAATTTGATTTTCCCTTATTTGTTTGGTGAACATCTATTAATACTTTTAGTACACATTAGTTTTAACATATATTGTCGAATATAAAAGATAAAATTATAAATATATAATAATTTTCTAGTCACCTTTTTTCTTTTTTACAGAACTAGCAACAGTAAAATACTTGGTGAATTGTAGATTCGAGTATGCAATGCTTTTGGGTAAAATATTATAATCAGCAACGAGAATACAACATGTAATATGATTTTTTAAAGATTTAATTACTCTGTTGATCCTAATAGTTTCGTAAAATTTTCAATTAGGTCCCTATACTTTTTTTTTCTTTTTAACTAGGTCCTGCACTAATTTTTTTTTCAATTAAGTCCCTCTTAGTAGTAATTGGGTTAATTTTATAGGGACCTAACTAAAAAAAATGGTATAGAGACCTAAATAAAAGGAAAAAAAAAAGTGTAAAGACTCAATTAAAAAAAAATTGGTGCAAGGACTCAATTAAAAGAAAAAAAAGTATAGGGACCTAATTGAAAATTTCGCGAAACTATAAGGACCAACAGAGTAATTAAACCTTTTTTAAATTCAAGAAGAATAAACCAACTGAATTAATCAATTTTTTAAAATAAATAATTAATGATAAAATAACCTTAATCAATATGAATTATTTTATTTTTTAAAAAAATAATTACTTAAGCTAATTTAATCATTTTTTATTCAACAGTTAATAAAAAATAAATTTAACCAAAGAAAGAAAAACCGTATCACATGTTATTATATTCTTATTTATTTGATTATAAATTATAATACTTCATTCAGAATAGGAGGCAGATGAAGTAGCATTAAAGAAACGGTAAGTGATGACCCTCCAAATCTTCAAATCTACCATGCAAATTATATATAATTTTAGGTTCAGCCGTATTTGTTCTGAATTTTTTCTTTAGCTCATCTTTGATACAAAAGTATCTTTATTACCATCGAATTTATAAGATTAGACCCACCATTTTATAATGGAAGAGGGTATACTAAGAAGAATAAAAAAGACAAAAGGGAGTGTGGAACACGAATAGAGAGGGAGGGAAGAGGGGGACAAAAAGGAAGGAGAGTGATATTATGAGAGCAGAAAGCAGAAAGCAGAGAGCAGAAGGACCATGATCACTGATGAGGCCAGACAATGTCAGTGATTCAGTGTGTTGGTGAGCAATTGCGTGCACACCCATTCATGTCATTAATGTCTATTCCCCACTCCCACCCCCACCCTGTTTCCTTTCTCCCCTCTTTGCCTTAGTACCATCTTTTCATCCTTTTTCTCTGTCCTCTTCTCCCACCCCCTTTAATTTCTCTCTTTAGTACTACCACCACTACTAACTAGGTCTAGCATAAATCATTTCTTGTTTTTATTTCCTCCTCAATTCATTCAAATTATTACCGTCTCTTTTTCTTTAAAATTTTTATTCATTATATCGTTTCTTCAAATCAAACTTTGTTCCCTTCCTTTTATACTCGTTTACATAAGACTAGTTTAGAATATATGTCTGGAGGTATCTCCACCCGCCTCTTTGGGGTTTGGAATTTATCAGGTTATGCCCACTGCTAGCTATAGTTTTGTCATTTTTGTGTTACCTTTGGTCATCAAACCTTACTCTGTTATTATTACTACTATTGCTATGATATGATAACAATCTACTTGAGCTACAAATTAATTATTGTCATAAGAAG